>NC_071283.1:4270342-4420342 GCF_023375685.1 Ictalurus furcatus
ATTTCCACCTAATTAGATTTTCTGCCATCTTGAAATAAAAAAAAAACAACTGTTTTATCACTGCTACTCCTCCTACACATTTTCTCCAATCATCACCAAATTTGGCACATGTTATCTTTAGAGTAAGCCTCACAAAACTTATCAAAAGAATTTTGAATACTCCAGAAAGTTTGTCCGTAATGGGCCAATGAATCTGACAGGAAGCCACCAAACTGGAAGTGAGGCTGTATCTCAGCAACGACTTTGCGCACTGATACAAAACTTTGTAGGCAACTTCAGGACCATGATCTGAGGCTATGCAGCAAATTTCCTTCCAGCACCACCTACTGGTCAAAATTTACAATAACATGCTCAAATGCTTACATCTAACCGCCACTTTTGCTACTCCTCAACCAAATTTTGTCCACTCTTCACCAAATTTGCCTCACATCATCTTGAGACCTGTCTGAAGAAAAGCAATCAAAGGACTGTTGATATTCAAAACTGTTCTCCTGTAACAGACTGGCAAAAGAAAAAACAGGATGTGAGGGTGTATCTCAGCAATGCATCTATCACCAAACTTGATAAATATCTTCAGGATCATGCCCTGAATGTACCCAAGAGGTTTTGTGAATGCGCCACCTTCTGGTCAAGAAGATTAATATTCCTTAATGGGTATTTAAGAATACATTACACAAAAACACAAATTACTTGGTGTTAAGAAATTTGTGTTGAAGTTTTTAAAAATTTATATATAACTTAATTATTTGTTCAAGTTGTCATAAATCCATGGTTTCTGCACAAAACAAAACGAATGCATACCAAAGCCAAATCTATAATTGTTCTTGTTTTATTACTGCAATATATCCAGTAGGTGGCAGAAGATACTCTCTGTACATGCCTACATTACTTAAGCATAAAGAGCCACCATAAAATAAAGCTGAATAAATATTTCATTCAGTATATTTGCTCCTTTATCCATCCATCCATCCATCTTCTATACCGCTTATCCTTCCTTCAGGGTCACGGGGAACCTGGAGCCTATCCCAGCGAACATTGGGCACAAGGTGGGGTACACCCTGGACAGGGTGCCAATCCATCGCAGGGCACAATCACATACACATTTTTACTCCTTTATCTTACACAGTTAAATCATGCTGTTGTAGGGCAAGGACTGATTTAGCTCCAGACACCACTTTGAAGTATGCAACCAGTTAAACATGGGAAATGTGGATCACCCAATGGCAGTGGGAATGTGATGCCATCATGAAAGAAATCTATAACGTTGGGCAGCAAAGTTTCTTTGCCAAACCACCAGAGGGCACTTGTGCTGCATTGAGTTTTGAACACTCTTCCTTGGTTGTCAGTACCATTTCCACATATAAACACTAGGCCAGGTGCAAAGCTTTACCAGTTGATCTTCTTTTGTGTGTTTGTGTGAGTCCTGAGCCGTGTTACCGCTGACTGATATTCTGTGTGTGATCTCTGGTTCTGTTCTTCTGTTTTGAATTTGCCCCAACAATGGTAATAACTTGTCTTTGTATATGCTGACCCTTGAATGTGACTACATTTTGCATCTGCCTCTAGGTTTTGTTTTGACTTACTGTGCATGGACTGTGTTTGAATTGGTTTCCAGATTTTGATCATTGTACTAATCTCTTTCACATGGATCCCTCTGAATCTTGAGTGTTACAGACTCTTACAGGTGATCTCCCAATTTGCCAGAGTAAGCCAATCGTCTAAAATAGCCAGCCTAGCTAGTCGACAAATTTTCATACAAACTGACTGTTTGAGTCATTATGGTGGGATGATATTGTGATATAAACTGCCACAGCAGCAGTGTGGAGGCAAAAATAGGGTAGCAAAGTTTTAGAGGTAATATACACCAATCAGCCATAACATTCAAGCCACCTGCCTAATGTTGTGTGCTGCCCTTGTGCTGCCAAAACTCCACAAGACCTCTGAAGGTGTGCTGTGGTATATGGAACCAAGACTTTAGCAGCAGATCTGTTAAGTCCTGTAAGTTGCGAGGTGGGGCCTGCATGGATCTGACTTGTTTGTCCAGAATATCCCAAAGATGCTCGATCGGATTGAGATCTGGGGAATTTGGAGGCCAAGTCAACACCTTGAACTTTTTGTCATGTTCCTCAAACCGTTCCTGAACAATTTTTGCAGTGAGGCGATGTGCATTATCCTGCTGAAAGTGACCACTGCCATTAGGGAATACCGTTGTCATGAAGGGGTGTACTTGGTCTGTAACAATGTTTAGGTAGGTGATACGTGCCAAAGCAACCTCCCCATGAATGCCAGGACCCAAGGTATTCCAGCAGAACTTTGCGCAGAGCATCACTTGCCTTCTTCCCACAGTGCATCCTGGTGCCATTTCTTCCCCAGGTAAGCGACGCACACGCACCTGGCCATCCACATGATGTAAAAGAAAATGAGATTCATAAGACCAGGCCACCTTCTTCCATTGCTCCATTGTCAATTTCTCATGCTCACGTGCCCATTGAAGGTGCTTTCAGTGGTGGACAGGGGGTCAGCATGGGCCGGTCTGTGGCTACACACCCCCATATGCAGCAAACTGCAATGCACTGTGTGTTCTGACATCTTTCTATCACAGCCAGCATTAAATTTTTCAGCAATTTGTGCTACAGTAGCTCTTCTGTGGGATCAGACCAGACGGGCTTGCCTTTGCAACGAGCCTTAGGCGCCGGTGACCCTGTCACTGGTCCATTGGTTGTCCTTCCTTAGACCACTTTTGGTAGGTACTAATCACTGCATACAGGTACACCCCACAAGACCTGCCGTTTTAGAGATGCTCTGACCCAGTCTCCCAGCCATTACAGTTTGGCCCTTGTCGAAATTGCTCAGATCGTTACGCTTTCCCATTTCTCCTGCTTCAAACACATCAACTCTGAGAATTGTTCACATGCTGACTAATATAGCCCAACTCTTAAAAGGTACCGTTGTAACGAGATAATCAATGTTATTCACTCGACCTGGCATGTTATGGCTGATCGGTATGCTTATTTTCACTGTCAATAACAATAAGCAAACATTAATAAAAACAACTGTGGAGAACGCTGATGGCATCATAACTGTAAAGTTACCTATATGCCCCTCTACCTTTATCTAAGATTAAAAAAAAGACATCCACATCAGATTATTTGCTCTTAGCAAATGTCTTAAAGCAGATTATTTTGGAATTTTGAGGAACCAAATGCAACAGCATCACCAACGGTTGTGAGAAATATGCACAGAATGGTATGATGAAGAGAGCTTGGGGCTGATTTCTTTCTAGTCCAGACTGTAGATTCAGGCAGCCTTACCAATGACAATCATCAGGTCACTCTCACATCTCACTCGCTGTGTAGAACCCTAGAACAAGGTGTTTTCCTAGCAAAAAGAGGTCCAAGTAGAACCTTTAGGAACTTATTTCGTATCCAACAAACCATTAAGGAACCCCTGAAGCGAACTTTTTTTCTAAGAGGGTAAATGTTTGTTAAAAATAAATAAAAATAAAAAATAAGGGTACAACCAGTCTACAAGAGTGGATGCAGATCACTCACAAGTGTCCCAGATGGTGTGTGTGTGTGTGTGTGTGTGTGTAGGTGTACTTCATAATTGTGAAATTATAACACATAATATATGATTTGATAGTTTGTTTGCTTTGAATGATGGGAGGAGTTAAAACACAGAGGAATGAATCATATCTCCTCTCTCTCTCTCTCACACACACACACACACACACACACACACCTGAATCAGAATAATCAGAAGATTTGGGAGAACTGAATCATTCTTTTACTCTCTCTCTCACTCTCTCTCTCCCACACACACACACACACCTGAATCAGAAGAATCAGAAGAGTTAGGAGAACTGAATCATTTTCACTCTCTTTCTCTCTCTCTCTCTCTCAACTGAATTAGAAGAGCTGGGAGAACTGAATCATTCTCTCTCACACACACTTGAATCAGAAGAATCAGAAGAGCTGGGAGAACTGTATAATCTTTCTCTCTCTCTCTCTCTCTCTCTCTCTCTCTCAACTGAATTAGAAGAGCTGGGAGAACTGAATCATTCTCTCTCTCTCTCTCTCTCTCTCTCTCTCTCTCACCTTAATTAGAAGAGTTGGGAGAACTGAATAATTTTCTCTTTCTCTCTCACACACACATTATAAATTGTACAGTGCAAACTGGGACATTTTAATAAACGTCTACAAAACATCAGTCATTTGCGAACGTTGTTATTGACCTTTTCCATGGACAAGTGATTTTGGCTTTCGGACATATGAACCTTTTAAAGTCCCTGAAAAAGGCTTAATGTCAAGCTTTGCTCTCTTTCACATGCATGGAGGCAATATGAAACTTATTTTTTTTTCCCAGTCAGACACACTGTACCCTAAAAACAATTCTGATGAAGTGTTTTCTGTCTTTTTTTTTTCTTAAATAATGTCTGAATGAAAAGTTTTATCTTAAAGTTTTGATCTTGTGATACATACTTTTTTAACCCCCCGTCGTGACGTCACGGACGGGCGCGCGGGACGTGTGGGAGTGTCACTGAGAGTATATAACATGTCGCGTGCGCGCTAACGGCTCACCAACCGCCGCGTGCATCACCTCACTTTTACTGGTAAGTGATATGCTCAATGAACTCGTGCGTATTTAATTCGGTTGGTGAAAAGTAATAAAGAGTACCAGTGTATATTCAGCTCCAGCGTGGCCTTGTATAGATTTGCACAAAATATAAACTAACTCTTTTATCATTTCCTACTCAGACCTCTCGGAGAAAAGATGCGGCTCTGCAGAAATCTCGCGATGTTTCTGCCGCTCTTCTGGCTCGTGCCGTGCGACTCGGCAGGTCGTGAAAAAGGGACGGAACGAAAGAACGGTGAAACCGAGGACGGAGTCGCGTTCAAAGGGAAAATCCCGGGACGGGAAACATCATGCACGTGGACTGCAAGCGGAGAGACGCACTACACGCTGAAAGTCACGTGCCTGGTCTGGAGGAAGGGGAAGTCTAGCCGCCGATACACCTGTGAGTACACCGCCGAGCCCTCGCTGTGCCGCCGGTTCGTCACGAAGCCCAACGTATTCTGGAAGGATATTTCGCGCATGCTCAATCGGCATAAGCGGCACGTGTGCAAGGACGCTCACAAGACTATCGGAGTGCGCATGTGCAAAAGCGCGCCCGAAGGCGCTCACTTCAGGCTCGTCAGCCCAATGATGGAAATTCCCATGACGACCCCCTCGGTGAGCACGGGACGTCCGGAGGACACGCCCACAACGGTGTGCACGCAGCGCGCCGATCATCGAGAGCTCGCGCGAGGAAAGTGTGGAGACGCGTGGGCGAGCTTTTGCGACTTACTGTTCAGTATAGTCCAGAGTGAAGACTGCTGAGCGCGCGCGCGTGTGCGTGCGTGTTGGGAACCAAATGTTCCTACAATGAATATCAGACTATTTTTTACCTTTGTTCCTCATGAGGTAAACTTCTTTCTTAATAATAATAATAATAATAATAATAATAATAATAATAATATTGTTATTATTATTATTATTAACATCCTACAACAGCCAAGATATTAATGAGGTTAAAGTTAAATGGTTAGGTTTAAGTGTAGTTATAGCATCAAGTGTGTGTGTGTGTGTGTGTGTGTGTGTGTGTGTGTGTTTATATTGTTGGGGGGCCAAATGTCTCTATAAAGAATATATGACTATTTTGACCTTCTGGAGACATTTAGCTGTTCCCCATGAGGGTTTTTCAGAATATATGTCTTGCCTTGTGGGGACATTGTCCTAGGCATCCTACAAGAACGTATGTTTTTTTTTTTCCTTTACAAAAACAGCTTTTATTTGGAAAAAAAAAATCAGAAGAATACTTTGGTGAATAGGTATGAATATAGAATAGGTTAATAGGGTTAGGGGTTAGAAGTAGGTGTGACAGTATTTAGCTACAATAACATACAGAACAAAAAATACCTAACAATGAAATTAATACAAGAGTGTGTGTAAATATACCAGGACACTTCTGCCTTTATGTGTTGGGGATCCTGCGGTCAAATACCACTGAAAATGCATATATACGTGTGTGTGTATATTTTTTTTATTTTTTTATTTCTCCATATACACTTCTGCTTAAAATTTATTTGACCTATGAGTCCTTCAATAATAATAATAAAAAAAAAAGTTGAACCATTTCATGTGTGAGATTGACTTTGTTAATTTTCTATACAACAGGAATAGTGCTATGAATAGGTAACGCCATACATTTGTGTAAAAATACACACACACAAAATCAGGGCTTGGGTTCCAACTGTCTTCTGTTTTGTCAAATAGAGCCTTCTGATAAGAATCTGTTATCTGCAGTCACTAGCACGAGGAGGCGGTAAGCAAACCATTAAACCATCAAACTGTGTGTGTGTGTGTTGTGTGACATCGGGTGTGGCTCACCTAATTCCTTTTTGATTTCCGTCTTGCGGGCCGTCGCCTTATTCACATAATAAGGAACACACTAACACACACCTTTCTCAAAGGCGTTCGAGCACTCAGGTGCAGCACATGTGTATGACATGATGATTTTCTAAAAGCCTTGACATAAGGATGAAGTCAACTTTTCATCAAAAAATTAAATAAATAAATGTGATGACAAAATTGTAGTTGTAGATAATTGCAGCAAATTTAATTAGGCCAAATTAAGTATTTTTAAAAGAGTTGCCATGGGCAACTCAACTGAGCAATCAATGGAGGAGCATGAAGTTTCTCAACAGAAAAATACCTAAAATGATAAATATGCTATGGCTCAGAAATTGTGTGGAAATTAACCCATTGTATTTAATTAATCATTCACATCCTTTCCTGCTCCAGATAACTAAATGAAATTACATTTGAAATACATTTCTGAGGTATGTACATCAAGGACTAGTAGGATTGAACTTGTATATTATTATCATTTTAAGTCTCTTTGTTGCAACTTGCATGTGTGTAATGGAAGAAGGCCATTTCACCACACCTTTATTTTACAATGGAGTCCACCTGGAATTTTTGAATGGGCACATAAGTTTTAAACAGATAAAAAATACAAATCCCCTGTTATAAAACCCAACCACACAAAACTTGATGGATTGCAAAGATTTTAGTCAATTTCATCCAAATTTCCTGCTATTTAATGATTCGATTTTTAACGCAACTTGTCTGCACGTCCTTACAAATGAAACAATGTTGGTTTTAAATACAGCTAAGATTTCGATGTCAGTTAAAACAGATTATTTTTACCATTCTAGGTCAGGGAATATAAAATAATAAATTAGAAAGAGAATAAGAGCTGAGATTTTATAAAGTGTATTTAATGGTAGTCAGTGTTTAATAAAAAATACATATTTACACTTATATACAATTCAATTCAGTTTTATTTGCATAGTGCTTTTTACAACGGTCATTGTCTTAAAGCAGCTTTACAGAAAGACATAAACACAGGATACAATTACTGATTACAATTATGATTATAATACAATTATCAGCTTCATTACTGAAAATATTTCAGTTGAATTTTTATACCAAGGAGCATTTGCATTAACACAAAATTGCGTCATTTATATATAAAGGAGGAAGTGGAATATAATGAGAAACTGGATAGTTTAGGCATAAAACATTAATGCAGGCTTTACTAATACCATGCTGACATGCAAAAAATAATATGAATTATGTTGATAATAATAATATGAATATTATGACCATGGCTGCAGTATTATCAATAATTTCAGCTTGTTTCAGTGCTTAATAGCAAGCGTACTAAAATATGATCACCACTGTACATTCACTAATGTCTGGTAAAGATAGTTTACAAGCTTTTTTTTTCATTCATTCATTCATTTTCAGTAAACACTTTATCCTGGTCAGGGTCGCGGTGGATCCGGAGTCTGGACGTGAGGTGAGAAAAATAATAAACCCAACACTTAGGGGTAATTTAGTGTAGCCAATTCGTCTAGCGGTATGTTTTGGGGAGGTGGGAGGAAACTGAAGAACCCAGAGGATCAAACATACATATCAAACCCACTAACTCTGGTGCCAAAGCTCCTGGTGCATCACCATGCCACCCCCATATAAAAGTTTGGTTTAGCAGAGATGTTTAACAGGTACTTATCTGCTTCTACACTTTCTTGGTTATACCTGTTGTTTGCTGAAAGTTTCTCATGAACTAAAATTCCAGGTTGTTTAAACTCTTCGAGCGATAGGTTTACATGCACATCAAAATCCGGTCTATATTCGGGTTGCAGCCGTATTCTGAATACGATTTTTATATGCGTACAGGCATCAGAATATTCATGTATACATGGTTGTTGTAAGTACGCCTGAGTTGCCATTCTTAAATACCTAGTCTACAGCTAAGCATCTGTTATACCCACAATTCCTTGCAGACTGAGCATGCGCATATATCTCCTTTCAGTGGGTTTTCTGAACAAGGTGTTTACATGCAACAAATTTCCAATTAAAAGAGGCATATTCCAGGGTTGGGAATCAGGATATTGTCTTAATTTCAATCTGCCAATCGGATTACGATGTTTACACAACTCAATACTAAATCGAATATTGCCAAATTCCGATTAATATCGGAAAATTGTTGTACATGTTGAGTGTGCCCTGCGATGGATTGGCACCCTGTCCAGGGTGTACCCCGCCTTGTGCCCGATGCGCCTTGGGATAGGCTCCAGGTTTCCCCGTGACCCTGAAGGAAGGATAAGTGGTATAGAAGATGGATGGATGGATGGATGGATGCTGTACATGTAAGCATAGCCATTTACAGATATTGTGTAATCCACAAATGGCAAAAGCGAGCAAGAGGTGCACAGGTGTGATTCGACTGTTAAGGAACTATTTGTTTTTCCTCCAATCTTGCTGCAGTTCCAACTTGTCTACACCCCCTGTTTATCGTGTGCACCTGTGTTTAGTCGTCTCAGTTGTGTCTCATTCCGATGTCTCCCCAGAATCCGATTTTCCTCCCATTCTGGTGTGCGTAAATCTTTGTCTCATCCACCCATAAGACTTTCTACTTGTTAAGAACTTTTTAGTACACTGTAATCTAGCTTTTCTGTTCTTGAGACTTACCAATTGTTTCTTATGCTAAAAACTTCTGCACATGTCACTCACTGCCTGCTGTTGTGGATGGTCCTAGAAGGATACCCTAAAGATTTGCACCTCCCAAAAACAGTTTATGTGCAAGCCTCACCCTTGATTTAGTGGATAATCTCATCTGGATACTGTAGATTTGTACATAAGAGCTGCTGCTGTAATCATAAAGACTGTCCTGCGCTCAATCCAAGATACTTCTTCACAACAGGACCATATTCACACACTCATTCATGCCTAGGGGGAATTTATCTTAGTCAATGCACATACCTGTATATTTTTTGGGAGGTGGGAGGAAACTGGAGAAACTGTAGGAAATTCACATAAACATTGGGGGAACGTGCGAAACTCCATGTAGACAGTAACCCGAGGCGAACGCCACATTCATAGAGTCCACTCTAGACACGTTGTTAGCATTCTTGTACATCGAGTGTGCTCAGCCATTCCAGGGCACTATGTACACACTTATTCACAAATATGGACACTATAGCATTGCCAATCTGCATGTTTTAGGACAGAGGGAGGTAGCTGGAGAATCCAGCGGAACCCGTGTGAACCCAATGCGACACTCCACACAAACAATAACCTGAGCTCAGGATCAATCTATGGACCTTGGCGCTGTGAGGCAGCAATGCTACCCATTGTACCACTGTGCTCTAACAATGAATAAAACCCATAGTACACTAACTAGTGTGTGTTGGAAAATACATGTCTATTTATATAGCAATTTCTTGTATTTTCTATATCTTAATAACTGCAGTTATTTATTCTGTCATAGTGCACGCATGTTCATGTGTGTATCTATTACCATTCTTTCAGTCTCAGGATCATGTTTGTACATGTGATCTTCACATGGGCTTCCAAGCAAAACATCAAAGGCAGCACTTCTAAGAAGGGGAGTGTGTGGAGACAGATACATTCCTCTGAGTCACTCACACACACAATACTCTAAGGGTAATATTTGCTTGGTATTTACAATGAATCCATTACATCAATAGTTGACCTTTAAATGGGATCAGCCCATTGACAAATTCAAGACAACTTACATTTGCTCGCACAAGAGATGACAAGCATCATGGACTCGAAATTCTTATTCTTACCGTTACAGAGATAATTAAACACGGTGAGGTGTTCTCCTAGACACACCCACCCACTAACACACACACACGTCGAAGAAGGCATGTGTATGGTTTGGGAAGTAGGGAGTTTCAGTTACATTATTCTGTTGTGTGGCTTGAGGTGGCCTGACATTCCCACCCCTTAAAAGAAACACTCTGATTGGTCGAGCCCATCCCTGCACACCACCCACACTTAATGGTCAAACATCTGCCCCATTGTTGTCCATACTTGCTGAGGGGTACATGTCTATATACACTCATGGAACTAGGTCAAGAAGAGCTTCCGAGAAAGAACATTCATAAAAAAACATTCAAGCATGGTCTCAAACAAGCACAAATTCTTGAGCGAAGGCAAATTGTCTCTATTAAATGATTTTAATAGACAAACTTTATAACATTCCTGTGCAGCTGTTCAGCCTACATATGACCGCATCTATAATCCTTTGACATTTAAGGAACAGGTAATTTTATAATCCTCTGACATTCAAGGAACAGGTCATATTAATCTAAAATAACATTCATTGAAAAAACAACAACAAAAAAAAAACAGGTACAGAGAGGGATCACTTCACTACTCTTGGTTCAGTTTGTTTCTTTAAAAATCTAGCTAGCTATTTAATTTAATGCTAATGGGGATATGGTAATCCAGGCAACGTTGAATTAATTAGCTACATTTGGGCATTTGCTGCAATATGAATAATAATGCTTGTTACTTCATATTCCATACAGACAGTAACACAAGCTCAGGATCGAACCGCGAACACTCAACAGAGCTGTGATACTCAACATCTAACCGAATCACTCCTGATCACACTTTTAACTTAACCAGCTAGGTAATCAATAACAATACCAAAAAAAAAAAATGCAACAAGCTACCTAGCTTTATATGTGTTGGTAAAATTTTCATTCAAGAATAAAAGTCTTCATTTTTTTTTCTTCACATTTTACATTTAAAAGTAGTTTACAAAAAACGTTATTCAAAAAACAGAATTTATTGCCATGTCAGTTGCTCATAAATATTGATAAACAATAGATGCTTGAAAGGCTTCTGTTCATCGTTAGAAAAGGATGTGGTGTGATCCTGTTGTTCTCCAGACAGGTCCATGCAAGCTGAGCTGCACACACCTACGTAGTTCTACACTAATAATACAGAGTCTGGTTCCTGATGGATACAATAGTTTGGGCATTATGATTTGTTTGATTAAAAATGAATGGTGAACTGGTTTTGTAAAAAAGGGGAAACTGGGGTGTAGCATTTTGTTGTGCTACAGCACAGAAGTGGCTAGGAAAAGGTACATTATATATATATATATATATAAGTTAATGCCAAGCTACTAAAAATGCAGTTAAGCTACTAGCATTAATTGTAGTAAAAAATAAAGCATAGATTCTCAACCTTGTTGTCATGACTGCGTGTATCCATATGGCTATAATTCATTACAAAACATCTTCTGTGAAACACTTCAGAACCCAATGTTAGGTCACGCTTGCTTAAAGTATGTTCTGATATATATATATATATAAAAAATTGTCATTTATCAGCAATAATCATTAAATTCATACCCTTTTTATTTCCAATCCATTATTTGACTCTTTTAAGTACAATAGAGGGTTGCATAGTGGTGGTAGCATTACCATCTCACAGCTCCAAAGACCCCGGTTTGATTCTGAGCTCAGGTGCTCTGTTGTGGTCTTCCTGTGTCCGTATAAGTTTCCTCTGGGTTCCCTGGTTTCCTTCGACTTCCCAAAAACATGCCAGTAGGAGGATTGTCTATTCTAAATTATCAAAAGGCGTAAATATGTATGTATTAGGGGTGTAATCCAACGTCTGTGTCCGTATCTCTTTTGTACTCCAAATATCATATCTGTATCTGCATACCGATTTAAACCCGAAGTGGGTGTGGCCTAAACCAGAAGATTTTAAAATTAAATATGAACCCTACTTTTATGCTCCCAAAAATACTGGAAAAACAGAAGCACAGAGGTAGAAATGCCAGCACTGTCTGTGTATTCGAGCTCTGACAGTTCCTCATCACTCCAGTTAATCCATAACTGGTCTCCACTAGACACAGGATTGTTGATACACTTTATCTGGTACTCTCACGCCATCTACTGATGTGATGAAATGCACACAATGAAATAGAAAGTCATCATAATATATTTGACTTAATTTTGACTTACTGTGTCATATTTTGATCGTATGTTTTTTACCTCCGAGAGACCCAAGTGAGAGCAGTAGCTTGCATTCTTGTGTAGGACCCTTGAAATAGGCCTTTCCATATCAACTTCACAAGTCTGACCTCAAATCATGTCTCTGAGAGGTCTATTTCTCCTATGTACTTTATGCAGAAGTAATATGCAGAATGTGCAGAATATCGTATCATTCATATGCAGAATGTCATACCAAACTCATTTTAATTCGATGTTGACCAGATTCCTTCAGAACTATTGTGTGCATGCATACTGTAACATAAAATAATAATAATAATAATAATAATAATAATAATAGTAGTAAATATGGCCACAAGCAGTGATTATTGGGGTCCAAGCACCATAGCATTCATGCAATATTGCTAACATTATCAGTGTTTATTATTCAAAATTCCTAATTATTTCAGAAGGACTTGCAAAGTCATCCAAAAGTGAACAGACTTTCAAAGGTGAACAGATCAATTCTGCAAAAGGGACAAAAACAGGGTTTGGAAGTCTGATGCTCTATGCCGTGAGCTTCAGGAAACATTAAGGATAATGTAAGCTTCTGGGCTTTTGGCTGGGGTCAAAATAGTATTAAATGATCAATGTACAGCTGAAAAAACAACACATATTTTCAAGGTTGTGATTTGGACAGAAGTCAAACAGGTTCTCTGCGGTTACCATCTGGATTTGTGGAACAATGCAATTGTAAAAAGGGATGAATTTCATCAGCATGTGAAGCTTGAGCCCATGACTTTTCTGATTGGAATGGACACAAAATCATTAGTTTCGTCCTTGTTTTTCTTAAAAATATAATAATTATAATAAATATAAATTTTAAAAATTAAATTTTTTTGTAGCTTGAAAAAAAAACAACAAAAAAAAAGTTCAACTCAATTTGTGAGTGATTATTTGAAAGGACGGGCATTTATGTGTCTTTAATTACTAATTTACTTCACAAATAAATCATCACTTGTCTCAGAAACTATTAGTTTGAAAACATTAAGGACATCAACAGTTTATTTCACCTAACCCAAAGGGAAAAAAAGGATGTTTCCCCACTTCATACCATTTTTATAATGCCCATAACATTTATTTATTAAAGCAGTATAAAGAAATCACATAGCAATATTTATCCACTTCATTGAACTTTTGGTTTTGTAGCACCATGACTGAGACCTGCTTTTTATTTACTTTCTTTTACAAAATTTTGGACCAATACACAATTACAAGCATGTAATAGCATGCAAGAGAAAAAAAAAAACTGTGATATTAAAACCGACTTCATTATTATGAATTATCAATGTAATGAGTTACTGAGCATCACTATTAGTAACATGTACAACGAAAAATATATTTTCAGCAATTTGTTAAGTGTGAAATTGCCAGAATATCGAAGTGTAGATCCAGGAGCGGATTTAGGCATCATCACCGCCACACAACACAAGCAGGGTTTTAGAATAATCACCAGAAGTATCACCCTGTAATAAAGAGTAACAAGAGCAAGGGAAATATATTGTTTATATGCACTGGTGTATTGCAATTTAAACAAGATCTCTTAATATCACATGAAAAACTGTAGTTTGTTTTTTTTTTTTAGACAAAAAATACATACCTTAATCATTTTGTACAGAGACGTGGCAAACATCCTTCTGAACTCTGCACGTATATCCAGCATGTCGATTTCACTGCGGGACACCATGATCTCGATCAGCGTCTTATCGTCAGTCCCTGCGCCCTGTGGACACGGCTGATTTGCATCAGCAACATGCTTAAAACTTGTTGCTTGTTAAGGAGGTATATATGTTGAAATATCAACAATATATACACACAATTCCTTTCCTTAGGTGGCTATTTGGAATCAAAATCTAAAAATTTAGATAGATTTTTTTACTAGGAAAAAAAAAAGATCAGTCTGATAGGTCAGACTTAACAGGACTAATAAAGGAGGTCTGGCTGTTTTCCTCTTTCACTTCTGCAGTTTTAAGAATGTTTGAATCAAACCCTGTTGTGTTTACCACACTGGTGCGTTTCGTTTGGGAAGAACACAGGATTTGCGCTCGGCCCATTTCTTCACGCCCTTCACCACATCAGACCGAACAGAAACTACCAAAAGTAGTGATATCACTCCGAGTCAGGTTGGGTTAACAGACAAATAGGAGGGAGACCGTTTGAAGAAAACCTGCGTCAATGAAGCATAGAATTTCAGCACCGCACACAGCGTATGAGCATTCATATACTGACACTCCACGTAGGGCCGTATTCAGAGCTGCCGACTTACGCAGACAGAGTTACTCATATTAAGAGTGGATTTACAGATATTAACGTTACTTGCGTGCAGTTTCCAAGGTTACGGGATTATTTTTGAGTAGAAGTGTGCAAGACGAGATTTTCAAGAGGGTCTTTAAACACAAGCACTTGTCTTTAAGCTGAGGGGGGGGGAAATCGAAGGGATAGAAAATGCAGACTGAAGAAGGCAGTTTACATTCATTTTTTCCTTTGTCGTGAAATGTTCGTAATATGTTCTAAAAATTGAAATAAAGATTAATACGATGATATATGAATGAGAAGAGATTATATATATATATATATATATATATATATATATATATATATATATATATATATATATATATATATATATATAGGACATCTAGAAATCTAGTATATTGCTGCACGAACAGTCCTAGTTTAATTATCACATTATGTCACTGAAAATTTGGTTTCATTTCAATCATATGGCTTCCACATTCATTATTCAACGTCTTATCAAATAGCACTTGATCCAGCACATTCTTTTATTTTGCATCTTTTTTTGTTAACATTAATAATTTTATCTAAAACAAATGACTCGGGTCATTTTGAGAAAGGCATGTCCTACATTAAGATGCTGCCTCCTCAGATGTCCAAAAACCACACATTTCAGCGTAACATGGTGTATTACATCAAACTGTCAGCCAATGGCAATAGACTTAAATACTGCTACTTCCTCGGGCAGTGGTGGCTCAGTGGTTTTAGGCTCTGGGTTACTGATGAGAAGGTCAGGAGTTCAAGCCCCAGCACTGCCAAGCTACCACTGTTGGGCCCTTGAGCAAGGCCCTTAACCCTCAACTGCTCCGTTGTATAAATGAGACTGACGTAAGTCACTCTGGATAAAAGCGTCTGCCAAATGCTGTAAATGTAAATGCTCGAGCCAATATCGTGCAACAAAATTCTCATCAGTCGCGCCTCGGTTTTTGGCAAACTCTGAATACGGCCCATAGAGTGTATGGCCTGACTGATATAGTGATTTTTCCAAACAAAATCTGATAATATTAAGACAGCACAATTATACTGGAAAATTTAAGTCATTCAAATAGTTTTGTTTTTTGTTTTTTTTTTAAAAACAACTTATCTAATTTTTTCAAGCCATATAGCTTTTTAAATACTATATTATTATTGGTAATATAATGTATGGTAAGAAAATATTTACATCAGTCGGGCCATAATAGAGAGTGTATATCCCAGATGGAATTGCTAAAAAGAAGACATCGTCAAGTTAACTTGAGACCATCAGAAAGAAAAAGAAAAAAAAAGTGAGGGCTGTTTCTGAAAAAGAAATCTTTCATGAAGCTACGAGTAACCATATAAAGTCCCAAATAACGATTCAGTTATTCAACTTAAAGCACATTTAAGATTCAGTATTCTGTAACAACACTGAAAGGAACAGGAAAGGAATAGTTAGAAGAGTGAGGATTGTATGTCTGGATCGAACAACCAGTCTTGGGAGGTTAAGGGGTTAAGGTAGAATATGTTAGCAAATCATTTATATAATGCATATATTTGTATGCCCAGAATGCATTACTCCCTACAGTCCCTCATGCACTGAAACTACACCGTATAAACACCTTAAAATATCAAGGACTTTAGCGTTTGTTATATTTCCTAAAATGGTTGATGTAGTAATAGTTATCTGAGCATGAATTTCAGCATTTGGGATAAAGCCAGACTTTTACCTTCATTGCTTTATGCAGACAGTCAGCTAAATAGGTAGGAACACTTCTGGCACACGTTACTGTAAGAGAGAAGAAATGCAAAAGAGAGAGCGAAAGTAAACAATATGAGACATGAGAGAGAAGGAGTAAGGGAGAAGAGAAGGAAGAGAGTATTTTACTATGTGAACTAATAGTTTTCAATGGTGTGTGTGTGTGTGTGTGTGTGTGTGTGTGTGTGTGTGTGTGTCTTACCCACAGCCAGCAGCACTTCTTGCAGGTGTCCAGAGGTTTCTCTTTTAATACTCTCTTCGATCTGAAATCCAGACAGCTTCATATACTCAGCAAACACTGCAAAAATGCAACACAATCCAGTGCTCAATGAGGAGGACAGAACAAGACCTAGCTACAGTGCCCTCCATTAATATTGGCACCCTTGGTGAATATGAGCTAAGAAGGCTGTTTAAAAAAAAAAAAAAAAAAAAAAAGGTCTTTATTGTTTAACCTTTTGATCTTTGGTTCAAAAAATCCACAGAAATGCTCTCATGGATATCAAACAATTGAAAACAAAACACAGGTTTATTTAAAAAATAATAATAATAATTCTGTGTTAAATATAGGTGTGCAAGAATTATTGGTACCCTTTTAGTCAATACTTTGTGCTACCTCCCTTTGCCAAGATAACAGCTCTGAATCTTCTCCTATAATACCTGATGAGGTTGGAAAATACATCTTAACAAAAGATCAACTAACTGTCAAAACAAAACAAAGACAGTTGGTGAGCACGGCCCCATATATTACCCCACGGAAACAGGACATGATCGAGCCAACTACAGAGTTCATAAGGACTACGAGCTATTTAAAACCAGTGTATTTTTTGGTAATGATGTAAAATTTTCCCCACATGTGTCGTTGAGAGTAAAAATGTTCTCATGGGAATGACTTTTCTTTGTATGCGGGTTAATTTTTATAAAGGATGTTAATAATCCGAGAGAGAGAGAGAGAGAGAGAACTATACCTCTCCTAAGATGTTCAGCACTGCGGTTCCCCAAAATAGTCACAAATTGTTCTTCATCTGTACCAAATTTCTTTTCTCCTGCTTCAAAGAGGGTCTGCATGCACACACACACACACACACGCACGCACGCACACACGCACACACACACACACACACATTAAAACTTAAGAGAGATCTGGTGTGACCACTGCTTTAGACTAATGCTACCTCATTTTTATGGAAGATATACTGGTAAAGATCATTCAAATAAATAAATAAATAAATTTAAAGAAAGAAAAGAAAACTTGTGTTTTTGTTATATTTTTCAATAATTGCATTGGTGTTGCTCTTTAAAATAAAGTAACATTGATGGTGGCTAAAACAAGAAACACTCAGAGTGAACAAGTCTGTCAAGAGGTGTTTTTCTAAACTCTACAGAAAATCAACTACTGTACTGTGTAGCTCTTTTGGCATCATTCTAAAAGAGATCAGTAGGGGGCACTATAACACTAACTGCAAATTGCTGAAGTACATGAACATTCATCTGCTACATCTGGACCACTAGGTGGCAGTACTTTCCATTCTGTTATAGTTTTATTTCGTCTTATTTTGCTAGTCTAACATACATCCATACCTTCGCATCGGTCTGTACCAAGGCCTCTTGTACACCCTGCTGTCTGCTTGCCTACAACCAAAACAGTTCTCATTAAAACAATAACTATTATACACACTTATACCATTCCCCATATTGACATAATGCAATCATTACTTTATTATTTAAAAAAGAATTACACATTATTCTCTCTCTCTCTCTCACACACACACACACACACACACACACACACACACATGTTCTGCTGACTAGTAACATTACCTGCAGCAAAATGACCAGCATCTGCCTGAAGGCTCCATCAGTGTCACCAGTCACATCATCCTCCAGGCTTTTACCATACTCTGTAACACACACACATACACACAATTATCATCTAGTAACCAACCCGAACCCTGATCCTTAAACCAATTATACAAATAATCAGCACTACAATCTGTAACCCATACAAAAGTAAAAACCCCAGATTCTCATACCCTGCTTGTAGGCCTTATTGATCTCTTGAATCTCATTGCAAGTTCTTGAAGCCAGGATGTGAATCAAAACCTTTTCAGATGTTCCAGCACCCTGAGGAAAAAAAAAAAACAACGACAATTCTTCAGACTGAGCTGGGTATATCCACCCATTTTCCATACCACTTATCCTACACATGTTCACGGGGAATCCGGAGCCTATCCCAGGGGACTTAGGACGCAAGGTGGGGGACACCCTGGACGGGGTACCAACCCATCGCAGGGCACAATCACACACAATGGGCAGTTTGGAAAAGCCAACCAGCCTACAGAGCATGTCTTTGGACTGGGGGAGGAAACCAGAGTAACAGGAGGAGCTGGGTATGTGTACATTGATAGAATGACATATAAGTGTGTGTGTGTGTGTGGGGGAGTGTGTATACCTTAATGGCATGCTTCAGGCACTTCACATCATACATTGTAGGCGTCTCCAACAGTGCTAGAAGCAAAGTCTCAAACTTCCCTGTCAGCTCTGATTTCAGTTCCTGCATCAAGTCCTAGAGAGAGAGAGAGAGAGAGAGAGAGAGAGAGAGAGAGAGAGAGAGAGAGAGAGAGAGGGTGGGGGTCTGAAATTACTACTTTCTTTCAAAAAAAGACCTGGTGGATTCACAGATTACAGGTATAAATGGAACGAGGAAGTTAGATAAGAGGACGAAGCTGACAGGAGAAATAAGGACAATCTCTGCTTCCTGAATGACTCTCTAAAGTTAGTTATAATTTTAAACCAAGCTTCTGTATTCAAAACTCATCTGAATTGTTTGTAAATAACTCCATAAAGCAATTCACAAGCAGAAATGAATCAAATATCAACTGCTGTATGAATGTTACACTTTCACTCATAACATTTCCATCATCTGAGATCTCACACATGCTGTGCTCTACGTGTCTTCATTTATCACTCAGTGGAAGGTCTCAACATGCGTGCACAAGAAGTTATCCAGTGATGTGCCCCTGCCGGTTATCCAGGGTTCATAGACTCACAATTGCATACTTAATTATTACAGTGAGTTACAGTGTGAGCCAAAATTAAATCCTACAAACCTCTAAAAAAAAATCAACCTACTCCTTAGAATTCATTCTTGAACCTTATATATCACTTACTTCCTGGTCAAAATATCTGTCGACAAGTAGCTATGAACTTTGCTGTGTCGTTTGTATCACAGTCAACGCGAGATAAATGATTAATAGAATAAAATACATGTTGCATCGTCATGTTTGGTGGGTTTAAAAATGTTTTGTCGGTTTTTACATCATCATGGCAGTTTGTAGCTCAATAAGTGTTTGATACAAGTTTTTACAAAAACACCCAGACGTTTAAGGGTTAATTCTGTGGCGTGAAAGAGCTGGATCAGGAATGACAAATTCCCTTCCTTGTGCCCAACAATGAAAAACTGTTCCTTATTGCTTTATATGACCTTAATCATTAGGGTTGGTTAACCATGAATCAATAGAACATGGGTCTGTTTATACACAGTATTTAATTAAGAATTAATAATTCACAAACTCAAATTACTCACACATATTATCTATTAAACTACTAAGAGATAAAAACCCATACAGACGTTATCCTTTCCTGTTGTAATCAACTGTGAAAAAAGGCTTCTGTTTTTAATTTATCTCAGGTTCTCTACTCATTTACTCCTCATCTTCCAACCTGTGTTTGCACTCTCTTACAGTTCGCTAATCTTTTTTTTTTTACAACGGAATCATTTATAGACCTTTACTGGCTCATCACTGTGATTATCAGCAGACACAATCTAGACTTTCTCACAGATTGATCATTTTGTTAAAAATTAAAAATCTAATCTAAAAATTGGATTGAAGAAGGGAAAAAGTACAAGGACAAATATCAAGGGAAAGAGCAGAATATTAAAAAAACAAAAAAAAAACAAGAGTAATGAGTAACAATGAGAGAGAGAAGGAAGGAACATATTTTTGAAAGTTATATGGTGGGGGTGTGTGTGTGTGTATATGTATATATATATATATATATATATATATATATATATATATATATATATGAGGGCTGGACAAAGTCAATGTAAAGATTTAAAGACTTAAGCATGGGGCAGCGTGATTCCTGTCCCCATGGGCCTCTGTTAGCGCTTGCTGCAGTTCCCAGTTTTGTCCACTAGGTGCAATAATAATTCAATGGAAGCTATGTTGGGCAGCATGATCAACAGCAACAATTGTTTTTAAACCGTTGGCCACTCATTTGTATTGTCCAGTGTGCCCCACTGGATGAGACACCACTGTCCCACACATTTTGGTTAATATCAGTCTTCTTACTTAGCTTTCAAGGTCTACACAGTTCAGAAATGACTGAACAAGCTGCATTTTTGCCACTCCTTTTACATCTCTTTGAGCTTTCCAATTACATTTCTCCAAGTCACATTCTCTGCAAAAGCGTGTCTTTGTTAAGGACAGATGTTTTACTTGTCTGACTCTAAATAAAGCTCGTGGAAACATGGCTGAGCTGTATGTCTGAAGCAATCCCTCACTGCTGGGTCACATCATTGTTCACATGTTTGCTTTAACTGTTTGCTTTAACATGACTGATGGTCACTATACCCCATGAGTGAATGAACAAAGGGAAAGACACAACGAATGTAGGAATAAAGCTTGATCATTGGCACTAGAGTGACTTGGAATAAACATTTCTGAATTTCTAAGTATTTTTTTGAAGAATTTTTTTTTTAAATACTAAAATACTTATATATTTATAATCTTTTTTTAATATTATATTTTTAACTGACTTACATAGTTCACTTACTTTTCCGAATAACTGTATGTAATTGTGGTACGTTTATATAGTTATACTACAAGTTGGGAAACCAATTAAAAATATGAACTTTTTATTTTATTAATAATTTAAAATGTATAAGTCTTTACCTTGCCGTGCAGGGTCTTGAAGGCGGCTTTGATCTGCTGCCGCTGAGCGTTACTACGAGCCGTCAGTAGATTCAGAATGGCTGCTTCATCGGTGCCTGAGCACACAAGTAACAAATATTGCATTTCATTTCTTCACCTGTACCCAACCTTGCATAAGTATTCACCCCCAGGAACTTTCCCACTTTTTGTAGTAATACTGTACAACCTGGAAGTAACTGGGATGAGACATCATTAATCATATAATTCATTATTTAATCGCAATATTGGAAAACTCATTTAGATTGCTCAATAATTTAGAAATGATGTACACAATGTGGAATTGTTCATGGGAGGTGAATACTAATGCAAGGCAACGTACATATTGCTGGTTGGAAGCAACAGTTATTTCCATAAAGCGTGATGGAAAATGGTTGCACCTGTGTGATAGTATTATTCATATATTTATCCTTTCCAGCCATCCATCCAGCACAAATCAATCACTCATTCCACTACACTATTTATGGTAACACTATATAACACTTAAGATAATCTTCAACTATGTTTGTACTTATATCCCCAATTCAGACGAAACCAGTGGACTCCAGTCAATCTGTTTGTATCCTATGATCTACTCCTGTGTAACCTTCACATTTTGAATTCTATTTACTTTTCTCATTCATTTTGTGCCTCAAGACTGATTCAGACTGTTAGAATACTCAAATGTATTTTACTCACGTTGGTGTTACACTCAGAAGCGTCTAAAACCGCCTGATATTAATGATTTGATTTCTGGCATTGTGCTCTGTTGACTTATGAGCACTGAAACGCTCTTCAAAAACTATGTGTGGCTGTGTGCACGGTGACTAACCAAATCCTTTCATAGCCTTGTAAAGAGCCTCGGCATCAGCGTTGGCGTTGAATCCGCTCTGAGCCTTGATGGTTCCTCTTCCAGCCTGGGCAGAGGGGGAAAAAAAAAATGTAAACATACATTTATTTTTCAGTGTTTCTTCTCTGGAGTTTAAAACTGTAGCTCTTCACTACAATCTTATAGATTACTGTAAAGCTAAAAAAAAAAAAAAAATGAAATAAAACAGTTTTAAAGAATCTACAAATAAAGTTAACACATTAATAATATGCATCACCAACTCTATACCATTTTGCCTTTTTGTGCTGCCTGTCCGTTTAAAAACTAATGCAGGTCAGCTGAGTAGTTTTCCACAAGGAATTTTTGACTGAGCAACTAATGTGTGGGACGAGGGGGAAAAAAGTAAGAGAGAGAGAGAGAGAGAGAGCGAGAGAGCGAGGGGCGGGGATGAACTGGGTTTATGAGTCAGACACTGGCTAAGACAGAAATGAAATCTTATGCAATAGTACACGAGCTTAAAAGCCCATGAAGCTTTTAAATACTGTCATTCTCATATTATTTTCAAGTATACACTCTCACACTTATTAGTAAATGAGTTTGCAAAGAATCCTTTACGAATCATTAACATTTACCGAGCACATGCCATTATTACTATTGGAATAGCTAGGCGTATACATTTTGTGTATCATACATATACAACCCAATTAATGTGGTTTTCAGAACCTACATCATAGAGTTTACTGACGTACTGTACTACTAAATATTCAAATATTTGGATTGGGACAATGTTGGAATCTGTTTTATAACACACTTGTTACTTTTCTTCTTCAGACGTTTTTCAAAACTATGCCGAAATGTGGCATTTAAAAAGTACGCTACCCTGTATTCAAAACCTTTAGCATATTTTAAAATCCACCGCACCAGTATAGAAGTATATGATTATCTATAGCGGTGCATCTTAACATTAATAATTTGACAACTTCACACTTCCTAAGTAAAGTAGAGTAGGCCATTATATTGATCTACAGTCCCAGCCTTAATATGAGTCATAAGAGTTACTCTTACAGTCCATGTGATGTGTGCAAACGTACAACCCACAACTGTCACAAGCCTCTTGACAGAAGGAAGTAAGGACGACAGGGACTGGAGATGTTGCGCCATCTTCTTAAATCCCATCCCTTACAATTCACTTTGGTTAAAAAGAGTGCCATTTAACTCAACAAGAGCAGACCAGCGACTGCATACAAGTTACAATTATTTCTGATCACTTTTACTTTTGCTTCCCCTCAGATGTTGTTATGATGGTGTGGGACTTCCTCTTTGGCCTTACAATTAAGATAACAAGTCAGAATAACAAGATACAGAAGTCTGTCAGAGGTAGAGCTTTGTGTTCTTCGTTTTCAAGTTTATATAATCTCAGCATGCCCTGATGTTGGAGTTTCATATCACGACAAATATTAGTCAATCAAATCAGCACTGACACAAGAATACATCAAATGTCTAGCTCTAGGTCTGTGCAGAAATGTTATATCAATGGTACTGCAATACTGGCTTTTGTAATACTGATGTGCCACATGAGTAATCAGTGAGCATCATCTAGGCCATGTCACATGAGGGCTTTTTTTTCTTCCTTTTTTTTAACTATTTAATAACTAGCAGTGTAATGTTCCTGTTTCTCTAACGGCTAGTATTTTATCCATATTATGCAGGTTTACTGTTCAGTTCTATTTGTGCGTGTGTTTGTGCGAGACTAAAAGTGTTTCGTAAATAACCACATGAGTAGGACCTGTACTTAATTACGTACACGCCCACACACGCATGCAAGCAGTAACTTGGTGACAACCAAGTTGTCATGATACGTTTTCCACAACACACACACACACACACACACACACACACACATACACATATTATCCTTGTAAGGACCTTCCACTGACTCAATTATTAATACAGTTACATAATGATGTGCCTGAACCTTAACCTCTGTAACCAAAAGGAAATGTTTGGACTCTTGAAGTGTTTTAAATAAAAGCAGCAGTTTTTGTAATTTAAATAAAAAAAGGGGGGGGGGCAGTTTAGCTTGTCCCTATAGCAAATGTCCCCATTACATCAAAACTGTCAGGTACTCCTATCCTTGTGGAGACATTTGGTCCTCACCAACATGCACAAGCACAGAGCTGTTAAAGGAGTCGCCAGTGATACAAGTGCTACAGAGCTAAGCATTTGCAACTTAACTACAAACAGGTACAGGTATGGTCACATGGGTGGTACGGGATGGCAGCTGCCACCTTTGAAATAAGTCTTGCCGCCCCAAATGCAACTCCAACCTCAAGTCACATCTCTGACAGATCTATTACTACTGAACAATTCGTATAGGTAGAACTACTTAAGTCCACCTCACGTTGATTTCAGCCATTGTTGTAGCGTTAGAGGTATACAACTGTGAAGCTAATACTTCATAGTAATCTGATATTCTGCAATCTGTTCTATTGCCATGCTATTCAATCTCTCTGAATAATTAATCTTGATCAAACCCAAAACATTGACAGAGCTGGAAAATTAATGGATTATGTCTTTTGCCGTGGGGTTAAATACAGTGTGGCAGGAACATCTGACTAAACACACTAATAATACATTATTATAAAAGTACACCACTGTGGGGTTTCTGGTTAAAAGCTGGGCTTCAAGATTTCAGGTGGAATACGTTTAGGACAGGATGATTCATTTTCAATTGCGACCTCGAAACTTCATGAATCAGACTTTTCTGGAACGAGTTTGTATTAAATATGCACCAAAATAGCATCATGTAAATGAAGAATTTTAATGTGACATTGTCTTGCAGCATTAAATACTGTGTTCGGGTTTGTCTGGAAGTTCTGGCTCTCATAATATGCTTAAACGAGTCGAATCTTCAGTTCCTGTTGTGCCTGCTTGTACAAATCCAAATCCAAAACAACAGCATTCCTGTCTGATCAAGGCATGATGGGTAGAAAAACTTAGTCTTTTAGAACTGAGGACAATAGCACAGATTTCATCACTTCAGACACCCCAGAGTCATGGCTCAAATGCCACTGGCTTTATTAGCTCAATAAACAGTCTTTGCTATTAATTTGAAGATTATATAAACATTATTTGTTATGCATGAACAAATCTGTAAGAAGTCAATATATCTTTTTTTAATATGGCATGCTCACTTGCACTTGAACGCGGTTTTAGCGTTCACATACTGTACATGTACACATACAGTACAAATACTGTACGTACCATGGTGAAATCAGAACTATCACTAACCTGCCTTTAATAACTCAACACATCATATAGTGCTGCATGTGAAATGTGCATGAGTGACATTGCCAGTTGTTTTGCTCATCAAGAAAACATCCACAAATCTCGCAACAATTTTAAGGATCAACATCCAATGCTTGCATCAGACAAAAACAGTCTCAGACAAGCAAACATAGACAGATACAAATGAGCTCGCTTCTTTCAGCGCTGTTCTCATATCAAACTCTTCCTGCCTGTGAGAACGCAAGCATTATGTTTACAGTCCAGGATCCATGGTCGTTTAATTTGTTTGAAAGGGATTATTAATGTTTATCAAGGTTTGTGCATGCATCTATGCAAACACAACTCCACCCTTGAAACCACAGCAGATGGAAGTGATATTTGAGAGAGAGAGAGAGAGAGAGAGAGAGGAAAAACCCGCCCTGCTAGGAGTGCACACATGCAGTATGAGTCATCAGCGTCTGAAGAAGAAAAGATTGGAAAACTTTTCTCTACATCTCAGCTCATATTTTACTACAACCAAGACCTCTTTTCCACTCTCTGGATACTTTAGATGACTAAGTTTTCCCACTAAAGTAAAGCTCCTATATCGTCATGTGTCTGGTCAACTTTTTCAAAGTTCAAAGTAAAAAAAAAAAAAAAAAAGTATTACATTTTATTTGCATAGCACATTTAGCACTTGTTAAAATTGTCACAAAACAGCTTTACAGAAATCCGGAAAAACTCCCTGAGGCGAAACCAGACTCAAAAGGGAACCAGTCCACTTATGGGATTATAAATCATTTCTCTTCCACAACTGTTCACTATAGAGTCAAACAGTAGGCCTTAGTACGTGTGTCGAAATGTTCGATATGAGCAGATTGTCAATCAGAGGCCTGGGTTGAGCACAGCACAGTCTTTGTGATTACAGCAGCAGTTGTTAGTTACAAATCTACAGTATCCTGGTGTTAATATCCAGTGAATCAAGGAGGAAAATGAATGTTTGTGGAAATCTTCAAGGATATCCATCTCGGCTCACCCACGACAGCCAAGAGTGAGTCACAAGTGACCAAAAAGGGAACCTTTAAAAGCTTAAAATATTATTTTGGCAACCAGATTTAACCTCACATTATGCTTAATAACATGTCATATAAAGACACTTTGGTAAGCTGATGGACCAAATTACACACACGATCTAACCTGAGAGACTGCTGGCTGACAGACAGAAGACAAATTTGACGGTAAGAATGAAAGAAGTGAGAAAACAGACTTGTAGGATTAAAAAAAAAAAAAAATGTCACACTCATGGGAGTGTACAATGATTGTGTGCTGAATTGGAATGTACAGGCATCGCCCTTTCTTAACTGTCAAACCAGCATGGTGGGATGTTTGAGCTGCATTTGACAAGCACCAGGTTCTGAACAAATAGTGGTTGTGAAGAATCTCAGTAATGAACTCAAAAGTGCAATCATTTACCTACACTTTCTATATGATTTTGAACAAAAAGTGCAAAAAGTGTTTAAAATACTGCATAAGAGCAAAGAACCAATGTTGTTACAGTGACAATAGGAACTCTAAAAAAAAAAAAAAGAAAAGAAGAAGAAAGAACAGTATGTAAGGTAATTCAGGAGCAGCCAATTCAATCATTAAAAGCATTACTTCTCTTTGTGCAGTGGGATAATACAAGCAAAACATCACTATTTTTGACTCACCATGGTTTTGTTTTTTTTTTGGATTTCTGCTTGACAAGTCAGCTCTAAGAGGGGGGAAAAAGTGCATAATGAATTAAATAATTGTGTCAAATGACACACATTGAAAGACAGCCACGTCATAATGATCCTAACAACAGGTAAAGGCTCACCTGCACGACTTATCACAATAGTTCAAGAACGTGTTACAGAACAGAATAGAAAGTAGATTGAAAATAAATATACTTACCAAAAGAAGTTTCCCGTGCTGCAGGAGAGAGAGTGAGAGTGAAGGCAGGAGAAGAGGAAAAGCTCTTTAAACAGAGCCGCACCCTGTTCACTCCACGAGTTGCTGGGGATTATGGGTAGTGTAGTTTTTGCTGAAAGGCAACCTGTAGTTCTAAAACTCTCTGAGAGTCGGATGGAATCATGGAATAATGCAAACCAAGATGTTACAGATAAGACATTTGTAAAACAATAAAAAAAAATGTTTTTCATGAATGTTAACCTATATAATATTCCCCTCCTCTTTTGTGATGCTCTCTGATTATTTCTGAGACCTGTGTGCTGAAATTAAAATTGATGCATCTAAAGGTGACCACCACATATTAATGGCTTCATCTCTATATTAAAAGATCTTATTTAGAGATTGTGCTTTTCTGAGGTAACTTACTTTCAAATTTTTGTTTCAGTGACCCCTGAGACTTACGAGGGCTTAAGCAGGACATCCTGATTGTCTACAAACAATGATTAATAACTAGCAAAGTGAGTTCCTTAGCACAGTTCACAAATCTGCATTAGTAGATCAGGTATACCCAGATCCACTCCTCAGATGTCATCTCCAAATTCATTGTGGCGTAGGTGACCTAACTTGTTTAACTAGGCTTTAGATGCATCTGAGTTTCACAGCTCAGTGCTTTACAATTAGAGCTGGAATCCATCTGTAACTTTTAGAAAAGTACAACTCGTTTTCATTTTACACTGGCTGGATTAAGTATTCAACTTCCATTAACTTTTTTAAATTTTATATTGTGTACTGTTTCATACAATTGTAAAACTTAGGATTGTATACATAGTCCCCCCTGATACCATTAAATTAGTTCTGGTGCAACAAGTTGCCATCAGAATTCACATAAATAGTCCACCTTGGTGCAATTAAAGTCTCACATGGTCTCAGTATAACATACCAAGTAGCTACCAAAAAAAAAAAGTGTGAGACCTTTTTTTGTGTTTTAATGTATCAATAAGGGTTTGGTTATAAAATAAAACCCCAATCCCATTTGGAGTTTGCAAAAAGGCATGTTGGAAAAAAGTTCTCAACACCATCCACACAGTGAATCATGATGTTGGTGGCCTCATGTTGTGAGGATGCTTTTCATCAGCAGAGACTTGGAAACTGGTCAGGGATGACAGCAAAATGGAGAAGAAGCATACTGACAAAGCCAACCTGAAGGTCTTTGAATGGCTCAGACCTCAATCCAGTTGAGAATCTATGGCAAGACTTGCAAGCAAATTGCTGTTTGCCAACCATCCCATCCAATCCAAAGAACTTCTGCAATTTTGCAAAAAAGTATGAATATAGCTACATCTTATAGCTAAGATGTTAGTGAAGTTTCAGGTAGTTAGGTCAGTACAACTACAATGGCAGCTCATTTAACAATGAATGGGAGCTTTATGAATTTATTCATAAATTATTATTTATTATTTACTGAGAATTTTTGTAACAATGCTAGGGAGCTGTGGTGCCTTTCAGCTGGGGAAACCTTTGGAAATCTTTTAAAAATATTATTATTATTTTATTCCCTTTTATTATTTTACGCATGGCCAGGTATATCTGAGTCAATTTACAGTGTCATCACTGCAGATGTTAAAGGGGAACTGACTACCCAGGGCCCCTATAGGTGGAGGAGGAGCTTAAGGGCCCTGGACTGAAAAGGTAGCATTCTCAAGAAGTGGAAAAGAGGCCTACGGAGAACCAGACATTACTGGCGTGCAATACCGTACTTGTACTAGCAAGAAACAGTCTGACAGCTGAGAGGATTTAACTCCTTTATATCCAGTGCAACAATCATCATTTGCATTCAGACAAAAATGCCCGGGCAGAAAATTACATGTGGCCCGTACGGGGATCGAACCCGCGACCTTGGCGTTATTAGCACCACGCTCTAACCAACTGAGCTAACCGGCCAGTGCGCACCCCCTGAAATTACTACGTACATGACGGTTATAGTGACCTACATTACCGTAATAGTGATGTTGGACGTGTGTATAAAGCTATATTTGTTTATCTTTAGTAATTCCAGACAGGGAAAGAAGATTGCAGAAGCACTGTAATTTGCTAAAAAAATCCCATAAAATGTAACCTTAGAATAACCTTAGTGGTTGTTTAACAATATTAAGGTTTTGCTTGTACAGTTAAGGCGGAAATGCCTATTCCTTGTTATAGATAACTAAGTGTATAGCGGAAAAATACAAACAATACAAAACAAACAGCATAACGGCGTTTCATTTCATACTGCAGGACCGTAAAGTAGTTTACGGTCGTAACGCTTGTAAAGACTGTGACGTTTCCATAACAACTCCCCACAAGTCGGCGTTGGAGAATCCAGTGAAGCGGATTTATTTTTCTACCTTGATTAGAAACACATACATTAGATATCTAACAACTGCAGAATCTGAAATGACTACTCTCGATATGTGGCTAGAAATAATGGCTTTTAAATCCTTTATACTGGATGATATATCAACCCGGGAGCCATATTGGATTAACATAAATTTGTGACGTAGAGTCTAGAGCTGTGTGTGTATAGGTTGCTAGGTTATAGATTTAATAACTGATTATTTACTAGTTTAGAAATTCCTGTAAAATTATGTATTATTCCTCATTTAATGTAGGATTTCCTTCTCTAATATGTATGTCAAAAATGCTTACTTGTACGATATATATATATATATATATGACAAAAATGCCCTGGCAGGAAAATATATATGGCCCGTACGGGGATCGAACCCGCGACCTTGGCGTTATTAGCACCACGCTCTAACCAACTGAGCTAACCGGCCGGTGCGAAGAGTGCTAAATTAAGAAGAAACTGAATAACATTGATCATTTTGTTGCTACTTGTCGAGGAGTGAAATATACCAGGCAGTGAGTGAACAATCAGTTCTCGAAGTTGATGTGTTAGAAGCAGAAAAACTGGGAAAGCGTAAGGATCTTGGCCACTTTGACAAAGGCCAAATTCTGATGGCTAGATGACTGGGTCCAAGTATCTCTTAAACAGCAGGTCTTGTGGGGTGTTCCTGGTATGCAGTGGTTAGAACTTACCAAAAGTGGTCCAAGGAAGGACAACTGGTGAACCGGCGACAGGGTCATGGGCACCCAAAGCTCACTGATGTGTGTGGAGAGCGAAGGCTAGCCCATTTGGTCCGATCCTATAGAACAGCTATTGTAGCACAAATTGCTGAAAACGTAAATGCTGGCTATGATAGAAAGGTGTCAGAATACACAGTGCATTACAGCTTGCTGTGTCTGGGGCTGCATAGCCATGGACCGGTCAGAGTGCCTATGCTGACCCCTGTCCACTGAAAGCACCTACAATGGGCCCGTGACCATCAAAACTAAACCATAGAACAATGGAAGAAGGTGGCTTTGTTTGATGAATCATGGTTTCTTTTACATCATGTTGGATGGCCAGATGCATATGTGTTGCTTCCCTGGGAAAGAGATGCACCAGGATGCACTATGGGAAGAAGGCAAGCCAGTGGAGGAAGTGTGATGGGCAGTGTTCTGCTTTGAAACCTCAGGATCTGGCATTCATCTGGATGTTACTTTGACACCTACCACCTACCTAAATATTGTTGCAGGCCAAGTACACCTCTTTATGGCAACGGTATTCCCTAATGGCAGTGGCCTCTTTGTTTTCCATGGTGTTACGTCTTCTGTGGTCTTCCAGGCCTTTCTGTGTTGCTGAGCTCACCAGTGTCTTCCTTCTTTTTAAGAATGTACCAAATAGTTGGTTTGGCCACTCCTGAAGTTCTGCTATCTTGCTAATAGGTCTGTTTTTCGTTTTTTTCAGACTAATGATGGCCTCCTTCAGTTGCATCAACACCTCTTTGGACTGCACATTGAGAATTCCCATGAACAGCTACCAAATCTAAATTCAACACTTGGATCAACTCCAGACATTTTATCTCCTTAAATTATCGTGAAGTAACGAGGAAACAGGCCACAACTGGCCATGAAACTGCTTATCAGGCAACTGTCCAATTATGTTTGAACCTGTGAAAATGGAGGGACACTGTATAAAATGACTGTAATTCCTAAATGGTTAATGCCAAGTCTATACTTCAATCATAACTTGATTGCTTCATTTCAAATCCATTGTGGTGGTCAAATCCATTACATACAACAGTTATTGGCACCGTTTTAGTCAATACTCTGTGCTACCTCCCTTTGCTAAGATAACAGCTCTGAGTCTTCTGCAGTTAATGCCTGACACCTAGCAAGGCATCTGAGACCATTCTTACATACGGAATCTCTCCAGATCCTTCAAATTTCGAGGTCTGATGGACTCTCCTCTTCAGGTCACCCCATAGGTTTTCTATGGGTTTCAAGTCAGGAGACTGGGCTGGCCATGGCGGGACCTTGATTTTGTGGTCAGTAAACCATATTTGTGTTGATTTTGATGTATGTTTTGGATCATTGTCCTGCTGGAAGATCCTACCATGGCCCATTTAAAGCTTTCTGACAGAGGCAGACAGGTTTTCATTTAATATCTGTTGATATTTGATAGAGTCCATGATGCCATGTATCCTAACAAAATGTCCAGATCCTCTGGCAGAAAAACAGCTCCAAAATATTAAAGAGCCACCACCATATTTAACCATGGGCATGAGGTACTTTCCATATGGCTACCTCTCTGTGTATGCCAAAACCACCATACTGGTGTTTATTGCCTAAAACTCTATTTTGGTTTCATCTGACCACAGAACCCGATCCCATTTGAAGTTCCAGTAGTGTCTGGCAAACTGAACATGCTTGAGTTTGTTTTTGGATGCGAGTAGAGGCTTTTTTTCTTGAAACCCTTCCAAACAACTTGTGGTGATGTAGGTGACTTCAGGTTGTAGTTTTGGAGACTTTCTGACCCCAAGACGCAACTAAATTTTGCAATTCTCCAATTGTCCTCCTTGATGAACTTTTGGCCACTCAAACCATCCTCTTCACAGTGCCTCGAGATAATACAGACACATGTCCAATTCCAGGTTGATTCATAACATTTCCAGTTTACTGGAACGTCTTAATTTTTGCCCTGATGGTGGAAATGGGCATTTTCAATGATTGTGCTATTTCCTTATAGCCACTTCCCATTTTGTGAAGCTCAACAACCTTTCGCTGCACACCACAGCTATATTCCTTGATCTTACCCATTGCTATGTATGACTAAGGGAATTTGGCCTATGTGTTACCTCATATTTATACCCCTGTCCTAGTCCTAGTCACCCAGTTGCACTAATATATATATATATATATATATATATATATATATATATATATATATATATATATATATATATATATATATATATAAAATATCAGTGGGAATATACTTCAAATATGTTTTTCTAATGTGAATTCATGGGGTGCCAATAATTGTTGCACACCTATATTTAACAAAGATATGTTTGATAAACCTGTGTTGTATTCATAATTGTTTGAGATCCATGAGAGCAGAGTATTTTTGGGATTTTTTTTTTTTTAAAACAAAAGATCAAAAGGTTAAACAATAAAGGCAATTTTTCACAGCCTTCTTTGCTCATATTTACCAAGGTTGCCAATATTAATAGAGGTACTGTAGATAGATAGATAGATAGATAGATAGATAGATAGATAGGTATCTAACTCTTTTAAAGATCGAATAAAATGGTCAATTTGACTGTAACCATTCTTGTCCCAGTAAGAAACGGTTTACTGAACACCATCCCTCCAGTAGATGTCGCTGTCGTGTAATATTTAGAAATAATATTCTCCCATCCTTCTGTGAATTAGATCAGATCAGTTGTGTCGTCCATGACAAGCCCAATATACCGAGTACTACTACTACTAATAGTAATAATAATAATAACAAAAGTAGAATTATGCAAAAAGCACATTTTAAAGTCTTAAACCAACTTTCTTATTTAAATATCTGAACATTTGACTTCTAACTTTTAATTTGATGTGGGTTACCTGCTCAGAAGGACTTTATGGCCAAATCAAAATGTTTTTTTTGTTGTTGTTTTTTTTTTTTTTTTACCAGATTGACTTATTTATTACTTGCTATTAATAATACAGAGGGCAAAACTGGTTCGGAATGTTTTCTCCAAAGTTGTTTTGCAGTCTTGTGCATCACTGGAGTATGTTATTGTGTGCTATCTGCCATTCAATGCGTACAGACAGCGTTATTGTTGTAATTGTACCATATCATCCCCCTGAACAACACTATTCTCTCACAAGGCCCATCTTTAATATTCAAGGCTGACATTCAAAGCATACACCAACAAATTAAAATGCACAAGTGAATTTTGAAAGAACGCATGTTAAAGTCACAAAATGATACAAACGCATTATTTTGAGAGTCATTTTTTATTCAGCCTTTTAAACAGATGAGTATAGATAATTATTGCTTAGATTAGATGGATCGATTCAGTAGCTCCTGGACGTTACTGGTAGTTTCTAGAATCATCTGACCGCGGACTGTTCTATTTTCACTGCGAGCGAGATGTTATTTTTATTTTTGTTTTTCTCGCCCAGCGATTTATTTTTATATGAATTGAAGCAATGTAACAGCAACACACCCCCTGAAATCGTGTTTAAATCAGAGTTGCGGGGTTGAGACACGTCAAAACCCAGTTCAAACTAACGAATTTGGAAACGCACACCCCTCCGTCTGGAGAAAATGGAATGTGACCGGTCGCATATCAGCCGCGTGCACGGTTTATATTTAAAAAAAAAAAAAAAAAATCTTGACTGTTACGTTTGATTAGTTAGCTTGTTGAGGGAAGAAAAAAGAAGAAAAACAAACAAACAAACGAATAAATAAATAAATAAAATAAAAGCAGTCAACCGCGACGATGGAGTGGAAACCGATGGAAATAAACCCTGAGGTTTGTAGTTATTGGTTTTTTATCGTGACTTGGTTTCTTATGACGCTTTCACTTTTTCTGGACAAACTGCTAACAGATATTTGTTGTTTTTGTTGTTGTCGTTGCAGATGCTGAATAAGGTGAGTCTGCTGAATCATGGTCAAAGCTTGTCTGTGAGGCGTTTGACCGAAAACTAATGTTCCTCAGTGAACGGGCGTAGGCTCGGCTTTAGCCACCTGCTCCGTTACAAAACGGTAAAACTACCAGATTGGTTGAATTAAATCGTCATCTCTGACTAGCTTTACCACAGGATTGGGTTTTATTGGTGTATTGATACTGGTATTATTTGGAAAATATATGAGCGTTGGATTAACTGTGATGTCTCCTAATTGACATTACATCATGGCCTGATGCCTGAAGCTGTGGCCCGATAATGCAGTGATGTCTGTGATTCAATGATGCTGATATTGTTGATTTTTACTGGTGGTGTCGGTAACTAGAGCGTCCGTGGTGTGTGTGTGTGTGTGTGTGTGTGTGTGTGTGTGTGTGTGTGTGTGTGTAGGTGCTGAGTAAGCTGGGTGTGAAGTCAGACTGGTGCTTTGTGGATGTGTTGGGCTTTGAGGATGATGCCATAGCTGGGGTGCCCACGCCCTGCTGCGCCCTGATGCTTCTCTTCCCATTGACACAACAGGTTCTCTCTCTCTCTCTCTCTCTCTCTCTCTCTCAATAGAGTGGTGATGTTGGTGTTTTGTCACCTCCTCCTATATGTCTGCAGTCAGATTTGATGGCCTTTAAATGTATAAAATAAATGACTTTGGTGAAATTTATTAATGTTCCTTCTCAGCATGAGGAGTTTCGCTCCAAGCAGTCGGTTGACCCATGCAAGGACGTCTACTTTTTGAGTCAGACGGTGGTAAACTCCTGTGGTACTATTGGATTGCTGCATGCCGTGGCCAACAATCAGGAGAAACTCAGTTTTGGTTGGTAATTTTATTCAGACTTGTATGATTACTTTGTATATTAAACTTAAGTCTACTCTTTCATTTTTAAAATCGAGTACCAACTGCATTTTATTAGATGCCTGCAGGGTGGGTGGGGTGGGTGGGGGGGGGGGGGGGGGTTGTGTGTGTGTGTGTGTGTGTGTGTGTGTGGTTGGAATGTAATCAGGCCTGTCTATTCTCCATGGAAATCTAGCAGTGTATTCTAAACACTGTTAATTCTTTTAAAATTAATTTCTGATGCCCAGATTTGCTAAAAATGGAGCATTTGGAATGGCACTATTTACAGCATGTAATATGACTACTTTTGTGGTGCAGTTTTGGCAGGGAAGAAATCCCATGATGAGAAACACAAAAATAAGTTAAACACCAATATTTTGTCGGCACACAGAGGGTGACTCTACCTTGAAGAAATTTCTAGAAGAAACCGCCGGACTGTCCGCTGATGAACGAGCCGAAAAGCTGGAGCAAAATAAGGTACTACAGCAGTGAAATTGAAAAACTGAACATTGACACCAGGAGGCTGGATAAGTGCTTTCTAATTCATATTGGATTAGAAAGTCTTTCCACCCTGTTTGTCCTTTGCAATATGTGGCTCTTACAGTAGATGGGGCTTGAATCCCACACAATGGATCATAATCATCAAGCAAGTGCTGTAGATGCGCACCATTTTGTATGTGGGTTACCTTTTTTCTTTTTTTTTTTTCTTTTTAAGAGTGCAGTATTATGCAGCTCTACCTTTTAATTAAAATACAGCTTTAATTGACTTTTACTTTAATTGTCTTGAATCTACAGTTATGACATATCTTACTGTATTGTGATTATAGCAGGCAAGATCTATAAATGGCTTTAGGTTAGTGTATGGGTTGGGTGGGGTTTTTTTTGGTGGGGGACAGAATTTAAATAAAACTGTCCTACTTTGCAGGCTATCCAGGCAGCTCATGATGAAGTTGCTGCTGAGGGACAGTGTCGTGTAAGAAACGTATACTCGGACACGCACGGAGAATATTCCTGCTTAATTGTTTAATACTGAATTTTAAATTTAATAGTTTAATTTTAATGACTTTTGTACCCCTTTGGAAACAGCCAGAAGCCGACAACGTGAACTTCCACTTCATCACCTTCGTCAACGTAAATGATCAGGTTCATGAACTTGGTAGGTTGTCGCCGGCATTACACTGTGCGACGTGCCGTATTACTCACTTTCAGCTAATGAAATGTGGCTTGCTCAATACGTTTAGTTTGTTTTATTTATAAAGCACATTTAAAAACAGAAGTGCTGGAACCAAAGTGCTGTGCAAGTAGTATAAAACAGATTTATAAACAAACATTTTAATACCAGTGGACAAATCTTACACCCTCAGACTGGATTTAAAGAGAGAATAAAAGTGGGTCTTCAAAGATTTGGACATAATAGAGGGGGAAGCATGACCAGAATAGACAATGTGTCCTAAGTAAATGCAAATTTGTACTTGAAATAATTATTTTACACTCCATCACTGATTCAGGTTATTTAATAATTCAATTATTGAATACTCTAGGTATCACACATCTATTTGTGTTAAGTGAGAGATGTCTTTTTGCCCATTTAAATCCTGTTTACGAATAAGGAACATTTTAATCTTTAATGATCTGTATTAGGACCATCTTATGTGTTTGGGTGTATTTTTTTTTTTTTTTTTTTGTTCTGTTTTTTTAAACTTCAGTTCTATTTGAGTAGGAATTAATTTAAATATGTGTATTTGGCTATTACATGGACTGACATGGGCTATTACTATTGTAAGAATGAGCATCAGCAATAGTGCTACACTATGCCTTTATATCTGATTCATCAAGAAAGGTGAAAATAGTTCTTAAAGCAAAGAAAATCATGTGGCAATACCAAAACTTTTAGCATGAGCTAACAGGAAAAAGACTCCAGTAAGTGCTGAGTGCTTGATTGTGATCTCTCATCTAGAGCACCTGTGTTGTGCTGTTCAAAATGTATGTAAAATAAATAAATGAATGAATAAAAAAATTTAACGTAGAGAGCATAGTGAAAATTTTTTGGAAGCCATTTTCATACATTGAGGAACAGGTTATTTAGTCAAAAATCCTACAATGGTAAGTGGAAAGAAGGCACATGAACTACCTTTTTTATTTATTTCCTCTCACCCCTCCTCCCCCCCTTATACAGCCCATGTTGAACTAAATTCTAAGCAGTAGTCCAGCATGTATTCTATTAGTGAGCGTGTCTGTGTTTGCAGATGGCAGAATGAAAGGGCCTGTGAACCATGGTGCAACAAATCCAGACAGCTTTGTCATGGTAGTGTATCTTCTGTTGAACTGAAACAATAATTCAAATTGCAAAATTATAGTATTAACAATGGAATGTTTCTCCTTCGGTAGGATGCAGCAAAGGTGTGTCGTGAATTTATAGAGCGAGAGAAAGGGGAAATGCGCTTCTCTGCTGTGGCGCTCTGTAAGGCCTGAAGAGGAGCTGTGCCCCACGACTGTGACCAAAAACTTCCCCCTCCCTTTCAGGCCAGAGCCCATCAATCCTGCACAGTTCACACAAGCTGCCTGCTTATGAATATCATACACTGTTCGTTCTTTTCTCTATCTGCCTTTCTTCACCACTGCCAGGCTTATGTTCTGTTTAACTTATTTGTAGTAGTTGCACTTGTACCTAATTGACACGTTCTTGTGATCGGCTCAGTTCAGTTTGAAATCAGTTCAGCGCGTGCTCTTAATGCTGATTGGTTTGGATTTCGGATGTACTCTTCACCAGGAAAGTTGTGTAATCTGGTGTAGTGCTATGCTAACCTATCTGTAAGTGAAGAATGGGGGACACTGGAGAGGGGTTTCAGTGACTCAGCGATGCTGTTCAGCACAAATGTTTCCCATTGTTGCTAAGAGGGGAATCTCTTGTTATTGTGGTTACTGCTAATGTAGTTTAAATAAATGAATGCAAAAACAATTTGTTGGCTGTGTTTAATTTTTGACCCCCTTACTCCTTTTTCAGGGTAACATGGTGGTGCAGCAGGTAGTTTCTCTAATGTACCTTACAGTTCCATCTCCAACAGTTCAATCCTGTACGCTTAAAATTTATTGGGTTACTTTTTCTACCCAAATGCTAGGTTTAGCCATTTGGGTCAATTTCTCAGTCTTGGGTAGTTTTATGTAACCCAAGCACTGGGTCATTTTTACTGACTGTTGAATCAATGTATCTCCCGTGCCCTGATACCTCAGCCCAGCTCCTTGGGTCAAGTCAACTCCATGCAGCCTGTCTGAAATCACCTCAGGTGGAGGTAGCGGTTTTCACACGGACTGACTGTTCAATTTATTTGGAGAAACGAGGTTTGTATCAATATTTATCCATAAAACCATTTACTGTGCACTAGAAAAAGCAAAAATGTGCTAGAACAGCCCAGTTTGACATTAAATGCACCACTGTCTTTGTTCGCTTTGGCTTACTTGTTTTTTAATGCCCGCTGGATCAGAAGTTCCAGGTTTTCTGATGTTTACATCTTAAACATATGACTGAGTAATTTATATCTATCTATATATAGATAATCACACACCACTTTAGCAGCTCTAGCAATACGCTTCTGAACACCTTGTGTAGAAATGAAGGATACAATGTTGACATTTGTTTATGATGTGGTATATTTGACATTTTACAAAGGGTAAAAATAGCCCTGAAAGTATTAACCTATTTATGAAATAAAATTAACCCAGCTTTAATTTTTTTTTCTGTAAAAATTAAACCGTCCTTTGGGTTAAACAACCCATTTCCTAGGTTAAAATTAACAACCTGGGTTAGTTTAACCTAAAGTGTGTTCTGTCCTATATTTTGCCAGCCGTTGGGCTACAACTAACCCAGTTTGGATTGTTTTTAACCCAGTGGCTTTTTTTTTTTTTTTTTTAGTGTGAGGTTTGGTTTTCTGTCTGTGGGGAGTTTAGCATGTTCATGTCTCTGTATGGGTGTTTTCTGGTTTTCTCCCTCCTCCTAAATACGTGCTTGTTGATGGAACGGGGCCTCCAAATTTTGTGTGTGCCTGGTGTCTTGGGCTTGCCTGCTGTCCCATCCAGGATGTATTCCTACCTTACCCAGGATATCCTCCGGATCCATTTGACAAGTGAAATTGTGGCTTATTTGAAATTATATCACAACCCTGTTGAACTCTTGAACTTGAAGTTAAAGAAGAATTTTTAGTGTATTTACAATTGCTCTGAAAACACTAACAAGCCTTTTTCCTGCCCCAAACTTTCACATGCCTCGCTCTGTGTTCAAACTTGGAATACCTGTGAGCTGCCTCTATAAGATAAAAGGGTAAAACTAGGGGTAGCTGTTCCAGCTGGGGCAGAAGTTTAATTTCCAGACCCGGAGGGGGGGGGGAATGAATGCAGTACTATGGTCGAAAAACTATCCTGATCCATTATGTAACGTTGTTCTAGATCATCTTTATTTATAAATTATAGGCTATAATTAGTAGGTCTACAGGTCTATAAACAAAAACCTTGAAAACATTACAAACTGCACCTTTAACAACCTGACATTTGAGGAAAGTGTGCAGTGTTAGTGGTGAAAACGGATGAATAATTTGAATGCATCTGTCATAAATGTGAATGATTTTTTTTTTTAAATTATAATTGCAGTAATGTAAATGCATGAATGTGATATTGGATAAGGTGGTAAATCGTGCAAGCTCCAACTGATAGAGTATCCTGTGATCAGTGTATTGATCATAAAAAAATCATAAAAACAACGCAGCGTTTTCTAAACCAAGGATCCACACAGGAGCGCGCGCGAGAGGAGGGCCGATTCCCAAATACATTCCCACCCCCTACATAAATGCACTGCGTAGGGTGTGAACTAGAGGCTTGTACATCCTACGTAGTGCACGACATGTCCAATGGAGATGCATTTGGCACCAGGAGTAAGAGAGAATCGGAGCGATAACGGAACTCCTCCATTGTTTTCGTGCACATTCCTGTCCTCACAGCGGGGCGCTCCGTCCGCCTCGCGCATTGGCTGAGCGCAGAGCTGAACTCCGAGCGCCTGCGTCTCTGCTTTAGTATTTTTAGGTCGGACCGTGGTGAGCAGTGCAGTGCTGGTGCTCGGGGTGGAAATTGCAGCACCTCGTCTCCCCCGTTCATCGTCAGCATCCAAGCTATACGGATTGGACGCAGTCACGCGCAGCTGCGCGAGCGCCGAGGCAGTGCGGTGGGGAATCGGGACAACGCCGAGGACTTTCTCTGGACATGGCCAGTGCTGACGAGGGCTCCAGTTCCCGGTCGGTTCACCACGAAGCCACCGAGTGCAGCTCGGGACCAGCTTTTCAGGAGGCGCAGAAATGGATAGAGGTCAGTCAGGCATCACACATGTGTCTCGCGCGCTTCCTTCAGGGCACTTCATGAGTATTTCGCTCGTGGGATTTTATCATAAGCGTGACGGTGGATCAGGGTTAATGGCATGAATGCTTGCGGGCTATAAATATTGTACCGTCACCTGTTGTATACGTGCGTGTGTGTGCGTGCGCGTGTGGTGGATGGCCTTCCAGTGCCAGTGAGCGCGTGTGTCGGGTTACGGCGGCGGCTATGGAAAGCCAAATGGGTTATTATTTATGTGCATTGTCACGCCGTTTTAAGTTTAAAAACGCGGTTTTCTAATCGCCACCAGGTATTAAATTAGCGTCACACTCAAAGCAAAGAGAAGGAACTTTGTTAGGTAAGGATTTTGTCTCTGCTGCCCATAAATATTATTCATTGACTGCGTCCAAAACCGCATACTTACCTACTAGCCCAGTGGTTTTCAAAGTGGGGGCCGCCAGGGGGCGCCCGGCGGGCCTCAACAATTTGGTGTGAAAAATAATTAAATGTATGTTTTCTCTTCCTCACTCTCAGACAAGGAGGCCTTGCCCTGGAAAAGTTTGGGAACCCCTGTACTAGCCTGTATAGTAGGCGAAAAGCAGTACGCCAGAGGGGTAATATGTCCGAATCGTAAGTAGGCGAGAAATACCCGGATGGCGTACTGCTTCCGGTGAGATTTTGCAGTATGCGACCGATGCAGATTACGCGAGTCAAACAATCCCACAATGCAACGGGATTGGTGCGGACGAACTCAGAAAAAAGAATACGCGGAAGACATTATCGGCTCTTTTTAAGTATTAAACCTTGATTAAACAGGACTTGTTTAACAATACCCAAATATACTGTTAACTTGTTTAAGATTTTTGTGTTTATGATGACGTCGAAGGTCACATGACAATGCTAACGTGGAGGATGTAGTACGTCCGGGATTATAGTCATAATACACACACATACACACACACATAACGATTAGTACTTACTGTTTCAATGGCATCGCAGTACGTACTGTCATAGTATGCGATTTCGGACACAGCCATTATTTAATAATGAGTGAAGGACATCAGGTCCGGGATTATCAGACCACAGAAGTCGGTGCAGTCATTTATTGTCTGTTAAAACAAAGTTCCTTCTCACCATTTTTGGTGTTTTGCCGATTGAATGATCCGACTTGCCGTAGATTACTCAAACACCGTAGAGTGGGAGCTTTGTAATGAGCAAATCAATGCGCCTATTAAACAGTGTGTGGCATTAACCTAGCAGTGCTATCTTAACGCCTGACGGCGATTAGAAAACAGCGTTTAAAACTTAAAACAGCATAACGATGCTCGCAGATAATGACCCATTTGGCTTTCCATAGGCAGCAATCAAGTAGGATGGAGATGCACAGAAAATAAACTCCTCCAGGAATTTCATTCATGTGACGTATTTAGTCAATAATAATAATAATAATAATAAAATGTAATGCATTATTGAATAAATACTCAGCCCAAATGTGCCGTCAATCTTAAGGCCAAATACAAACCTCCAGATCCGTCGCTACTAAAAAAAAAAAACGACATATTTAGAACAATAAATTGCTTAAAATGTACTTTTTAATGCACAGCAGTGGAACTCGATGGGGTCTTCTGCTCTTGCAGCCCATCCTCCTCAAGGTTGTGTGTCTTGAGATGCTTTTCTTCTCACCACGGCTACAAAGAGCGGTTATAAGTATATAAGTGGTTATAAGTAGCAAACTGCTAATAAACTAGCTTGATTTTTTCACAAGTAGCCTAGATTTATTATATTATATTATAACCTCCAAAAGCATTTTGTCCACCACCATCATTAGCGATGCTAATTAGCCTGCTTTGCAAACAGGTTCCGTGTTGATGATACACTGTTTGCCTTTTGGTCTAGTAACTGCATGATTTATTTACTATACAGCTGAAAACATGACACATTTGCATGGATTTCACATGGCAAGCTTTTTGAGCTTGTTAAGCCTACGTATCTGTTCACAGCTACGAATAAATTAAAAAAATGATTAAATCTGCTTGCCCTGGGCATCTAATTTTTCCACCCCTGAAATAAAGCTGGACGATATATATCGATATAATATCGCTATCATGATAAACGATTATGCAATACACTTTTCCGAGATATCGTTGGTATGGTGATGCATATTTTACGTTTTTAATAATAAAAATGAAATGGTATGCAATAGATGCCGTTTATTTAACGTAATTTTTTAAAAAAAATTTAACTTAATCTACTTTGTGTTTGTAGGCATTAAAGAAAAGTATCGTCAAACTCAGTTGAATGTTTTTATTTTTATTTTACTACCGTTTACTACAGTTCCTTAGCTCAATTATATATCACGATGCGCATCGTGTGTGGTAGAAATGTCCTCAAGTATCATGATATGATTTTTTTTTTCCCCTATCACCCAACCTTACCCTGAAATGCAGATTCAGAATAAAGGCGTATAGAATTGCTACTTACTTGCCACCGTCTACACTAGTCACTTAACACCGAAGTCATAAAGACATTCTAAATGCACATTAATGGAACTGTGATGCATTATTCATTAATGGACACAGAAAATTATATTTGTAGTATAGGGTTAAAAAGGACTTGTCTTCCCCTTCACCAGGTGATTTGTGTTGCCATGCGAACACTCGGTCACAGTGCTGCGAATGCTCTACAGTTAACTCCTGTTCACTCAGATGTGTCAGTGTGCTCTATTTATAGTTTCTGATTGAAAGTTTCTCTTTTTCTTATCTCAAGGGTAGGAGATGTTCAAGATGTAGGCCTCGATATTAATACTCTGACCTATTTTCTGTGAAGTTGTAGATCGCCTACATCTGAGCTACATACTACCGTACTAAACAGTGCACTATATGTAGCTCGCCACCTATTTTACTACTGCCAGTCTACTTAGTATGGCAGCATGCGTTCTTAATGTTGACGTTGACATTGATTTTTCTTTTTTTCTGGTCAGAATGAGTCATGAGAGGTTTCTCTCTCTCTCTCTCTCTCTCTCTCTCTCTCTGTCTGAACAACATGTCCTGTCAGGCTACTGAGCAGAAAGTAGACCATATCAATTTCCATTCCAGTTTTTTTGTCTCTCGCTCCCTGAAACCCTGACCCTAATTCTTTCGTTTGTCAGTATGGCTTCTATCATCACTTTCTTTCTCTTTCTCTTTCTCCCTCTCTCTCGTGCAGTGGGTTCTCTTTATCTGTGCGTGTCTGTGTGAGGTATTTTTGCAGGTCCACCTAAGTGTACACACATCTGTTTCGTAGAAATTTTCTCTCTTTTTTTTTTTTTTCCTGTAAATGGACAAAGGAATAACTTAGCCCAACAAAAAAAAAGAAGAAGAAGAATGTAGTCGATCAGCCAAAATAAATCTGGTGCTTTTTTAGCTTTGTCATGGAGCTACAGTGTTAATGTTCCTAACAAATAATGGAAGTCTGTCACCCGTAAACTATTGCTTGGGGTTAGGTTTTGGTGTAGCATAGCATTAATTAGCTGTGTGTAATAATTGTCAGTGGAAGGTCATCAGAAGTATAATATGATGTGTATGTGTGTGTGTGTGTGTGTGTGTGTGTGTGTGTTAGAAACCGCCTCTGTGAAGGTATGTCAGTGGTAAATGCAGAAGCAGCTGTGATGGGGAGTGCTTCATAAATAGCCAGGCTGAAATAACCCAGCACCCTACTGCTTCCAAAGAGCTTTGACAGTGTTAGAATGAACACACACACACACACACACACACACACACACACACACACTGGGGTGACTTCCTCATAGCAGATAGAATGTAGCTTTTGGATAGGGGTTAAAATTTTTGTGGTGGTTATGTCTCTAGATGGATCATGTAACGCAGGAAGTGGAATTATGGGAAACCGAATCTAGTTAACCTCATCAGATCCTCACAGGTGTATGAGAAAGGGCTTGGGTGTGACATTGTCCATATATTTTGACATGAAAATGCTCCAAGCAGCTGCCCTTGTCTGAAATGAACAGTCCCCACCGATCACGTTTCGGCTCCGCCACGTTGCGTTGGCTTATCACGTTACCGGAGCCCTGAGGTTCTTCTCTTTCAGCCTATCAGGTTTCACAGTGTTTCTAACTTGTTCTTTATATAATTCATAGTGTTTGATAGCCAGAGAAGTCGGGTTAGAGATGAAGCACGGGATGCAGGAGGTAATGATGCATTTTGATCACGCATCAGTCTGCTCTGTAGGGCTGTAATGCCTGGTGTGTGAGTGAGTATGTTGAGAGAGAGAAGAGCTGATACTGTATAGATCAACGCAGATGCCGTAATCTTGCTAAGATATGACATAAAGCTTCTGTTTCTCTCTACCACACACACGCGCACACACACACACACACACACACACAAACATACACGGATTAAAGGGCACAGCTGTTGCAATGGGAAATGCTAGAAAGGGGCAGCACAGTGCTGACACGGCGTTGCAGATCCATATGTTCCAGTCCTTCAGTCATCAGCAGGAAAACATCCTTTAATAATACTAAGAGTCACTCACTCAGTCACTCACTCTAGTCTACTAAAAGTTAGATTAGTTCACATGCAGCTACAATAAAAGAAAAAATAATAATGAATATGCACAAGACAAGAGGACATCCCTTGTCTTATTTCAGCAGCTGAATGGTGGGACAGGAATACTTCCATTTTTCAATCTAATCTAATCTCTGTTTACCACCTAACCCTACCCCCCTAACCCAAGCTTGAATCTAACCCCCAAGCCTAACCCTACCCCCTAACCCAAGCTTGAATCTAACCCACAAGCCTAACCCTACCCCCTAACCCTAGCTTTAACCTAACCCCAACCCCCAACCTTAAATCTAGCCCCTAACACAAGCTTTAACCTAACCCCCAAGCCTAACCCTAGCTTTAACCTAACCCCCAAGCCTAACCCTACCCCCTAACCCAAGCTTTAACCTAACCCCCAAGCCCAACCCTACCCCCTAACCCAAGCTTTAACTTAACCCCAACCCCTAACCCCACCCCCTAACCCACCATTTAACCTAACTCCCAAACCTAACCCTACCCCCAACCCAAGCTTGAATCTAACCCCCAAGCCTAACCCTACCCCCCTAACCCAAGCTTGACTCTAACCCCCAAGCCTAACCCTACCCCCTAACCCAAGCTTGAATCTAACCCACAAGCCTAACCCTACCCCCTAACCCTAGCTTTAACCTAACCCCAACCCCCAACCTTAAATCTAGCCCCTAACACAAGCTTTAACCTAACCCCTAAGCCTAACCCTAGCTTTAACCTACCCTACCCCCTAACCCAAGCTTTAACCTAACCCCCAAGCCCAACCCTACCCCCTAACCCAAGCTTTAACTTAACCCCAACCCCTAACCCCACCCCCTAACCCACCATTTAACCTAACTCCCAAACCTAACCCTACCCCCAACCCAAGCTTGAATCTAACCCCCAAGCCTAACCCTACCCCCCTAACCCAAGCTTGACTCTAACCCCCAAGCCTAACCCTACCCCCTAACCCAAGCTTGAATCTAACCCACAAGCCTAACCCTACCCCCTAACCCTAGCTTTAACCTAACCCCAACCCCCAACCTTAAATCTAGCCCCTAACACAAGCTTTAACCTAACCCCTAAGCCTAACCCTAGCTTTAACCTAACCCCCAAGCCCAACCCTACCCCCTAACCCAAGCTTTAACCTAACCCCCAAGCCCAACCCTACCCCCTAACCCAAGCTTTAACTTAACCCCAACCCCTAACCCCACCCCCTAACCCACCATTTAACCTAACTCCCAAACCTAACCCTACCCCCAACCCAAGCTTGAATCTAACCCCCAAGCCTAACCCTACCCCCCTAACCCAAGCTTGACTCTAACCCCCAAGCCTAACCCTACCCCCTAACCCAAGCTTGAATCTAACCCACAAGCCTAACCCTACCCCCTAACCCTAGCTTTAACCTAACCCCAACCCCCAACCTTAAATCTAGCCCCTAACACAAGCTTTAACCTAACCCCTAAGCCTAACCCTAGCTTTAACCTAACCCCCAAGCCTAACCCTACCCCCTAACCCAAGCTTTAACCTAACCCCCAAGCCCAACCCTACCCCCTAACGCAAGCTTTAACTTAACCCCAACCCCTAACCCTACCCCCTAACCCACCATTTAACCTAACTCCCAAACCTAACCCTACCCCCAACCCAAGCTTGAATCTAACCTCCAAGCCTAACCCTACCCCCTAACCCAAGTTTGAATCTAACCCACAAGCCTAACCCTACCCCCTAACCCAAGCTTGAATCTAACCCCCAAGCCTAACCCTACCCCCTAACCCAAGCTTGAATCTAACCCCCAAGCCTAACCCTACCCCCTAACCCAAGCTTGAATCTAACCCACAAACCTAACCCTACCCCCTAACCCTAGCTTTAACCTAACCCCAACCCCCAACCTTAAATCTAGCCCCTAACACAAGCTTTAACCTAACCCCTAAGCCTAACCCTAGCTTTAACCTAACCCCCAAGCCCAACCCTACCCCCTAACCCAAGCTTTAACCTAACCCCCAAGCCCAACCCTACCCCCTAACCCAAGCTTTAACTTAACCCCAACCCCTAACCCCACCCCCTAACCCACCATTTAACCTAACTCCCAAACCTAACCCTACCCCCAACCCAAGCTTGAATCTAACCCCCAAGCCTAACCCTACCCCCCTAACCCAAGCTTGACTCTAACCCCCAAGCCTAACCCTACCCCCTAACCCAAGCTTGAATCTAACCCACAAGCCTAACCCTACCCCCTAACCCTAGCTTTAACCTAACCCCAACCCCCAACCTTAAATCTAGCCCCTAACACAAGCTTTAACCTAACCCCTAAGCCTAACCCTAGCTTTAACCTAACCCCCAAGCCTAACCCTACCCCCTAACCCAAGCTTTAACCTAACCCCCAAGCCCAACCCTACCCCCTAACGCAAGCTTTAACTTAACCCCAACCCCTAACCCTACCCCCTAACCCACCATTTAACCTAACTCCCAAACCTAACCCTACCCCCAACCCAAGCTTGAATCTAACCTCCAAGCCTAACCCTACCCCCTAACCCAAGTTTGAATCTAACCCACAAGCCTAACCCTACCCCCTAACCCAAGCTTGAATCTAACCCCCAAGCCTAACCCTACCCCCTAACCCAAGCTTGAATCTAACCCCCAAGCCTAACCCTACCCCCTAACCCAAGCTTGAATCTAACCCACAAACCTAACCCTACCCCCTAACCCTAGCTTTAACCTAACCCCAACCCCCAACCTTAAATCTAGCCCCTAACACAAGCTTTAACCTAACCCCTAAGCCTAACCCTAGCTTTAACCTAACCCCCAAGCCTAACCCTACCCCCTAACCCAAGCTTGAATCTAACCTCCAAGCCTAACCCTACCCCCTAACCCAAGTTTGAATCTAACCCACAAGCCTAACCCTACCCCCTAACCCAAGCTTGAATCTAACCCCCAAGCCTAACCCTACCCCCTAACCCAAGCTTTAACCTAACCCCCAAGCCCAACCCTACCCCCTAACCCAAGCTTTAACTTAACCCCAACCCCTAACCCTACCCCCTAACCCACCATTTAACCTAACTCCCAAACCTAACCCTACCCCCAACCCAAGCTTGAATCTAACCTCCAAGCCTAACCCTACCCCCTAACCCAAGTTTGAATCTAACCCACAAGCCTAACCCTACCCCCTAACCCAAGCTTGAATCTAACCCCCAAGCCTAACCCTACCCCCTAACCCAAGCTTGAATCTAACCCACAAGCCTAACCCTAATTGTGTTGGTCTGATCATGCACAGATGCCAGAAAACCTATTAAGATGCTTTAACCGGATTCCCATTTTACTCTATAGTGTATGGATATTGGATATTTGGATGATGCTACATAAGAACAGATTTGGTAAGACTTTCTCTCATGTCAGTCTTATCCTACGACATTTATTGTTAGTGTCACGTTTGAAACTTTAGCCAGTCATAGCGTAAGTCATAAGAAGGGTGAACTATTTTTAGAAGTCACTTAAAACCTTCGTTTTCAATTGTTTTGATTGGTATTATATCCTTGACCAGGTAAAATGTCACAGCATCAATGATATTTTTCCAGCACTTACTTGTTTTCTCATTAGTAATGCCTTTTTCAAACACCTTTGTTGACTTCAGCCATGTTTCTGGCTGTGGTGCTGTTCCCGTGTGCTCCACGTGCTATCCGGCTTTCCACACACTCTTTGGGGAGCTTTCTTGGTTGTTAAACAGGTTCATCCTGTTTCCTCAACGTGTCAGTCTTGCCTTTGCATATTTTGCAAACAACCGTTGTTTGCTCTATGTCCATTGTGTAAAATCCAGCAGTTCCATATAAACTCTGGTTATTTATTTTTTTTAGGCGCCAACTCCTCCATGTCGTCAGCATGCTGTTTTGTTGCCAAGCAAAACGAGTAGGAAACGCAAGCTAAGGAACCGCCTACTCTCTGCAGACTATTATTGGGTTGTCTGTCCGAGAGAATGCGAGCTGGACTAGCGAATAAAGTCAAATCTGGTTCATAAGACCACATGGGTTGTGCTATGTCTGAGCGTTTTCAGCGCAAATGAAAAAATGTGTTTGTCACGGTGCACATGCTGTGTCTGTAAAAACAGGAGACATCGTGGAGACATTTTAATCATCACGCCCGCTCCTATGTTGATCAAGGTATTATATCGCTTATAAGGTTTTATCGATGGCAATTTTCATGAAATGTTCCTACCAAACATTGTGTGTAATTTGTCCTGAATGGACAATGTGTGCTTAGTCTATCTATTTTGTTTCTGCTCCTAAGGCATTTCTAGGGGAAAAAAAGGATGGTAGAGAAGATAATCCACCTCGTTCACCACTGGTTTTCACACGCACCTTCTCAATCGTTGCTGTTGACGTGTTACGGATATGTCTTTAAAAAAATATCCTCCCAATTGGAGTCTATGTAAACACCTGATACTACTGTCACTGAGCAGAAATCAGCCCCAGTCCCAAACCGTGTACTTACCGTCTATATAGTAGCCAAGATGCATGTATTTCTTCTACTACAGGCTTATAGTAGGCAAATATGCGGTTTGGGACGCAGCCATTCTTTCTTGTTTGGCGTAAAACGGTTGAGCACTGCCGTGTGTGTACGTGTCCTGTCACAAAATGCGGTGAAAACTCCCACACGACATTAATAGTGTGATTAAGGTGTGTACATGTCTGTAATACACTTCGATAATGCGACTAAAACAGGAATACCCCACACGTCTTAATTCGATTTGCGTTTACTTCGAGTATGACCTTAATCAGATTAAGGTAATTAAAAATTTTACATGCTAGTTTCTTAATCAAAGTATTGTCTTAATCGGGTTAATAGTGGATTGTTGTTGTCCATGTAAACGCACTGACTGCTTCATACCATTCTGCATTTTTTTTATATGACAACAAAAAAAAAAGTCCAAAATAATCCACTTTTAAGCAAATAATCTGCCAAAAGGCAAACCTTATATTTAATATCCTTTTCTCTTTGAAGGAAAGTTGTCTTTAGCCCTGATTGCAAATAGTCTCTGACTGTAGGTCACTTTGGGTAAAAGCACCTGCCACATGAATAAATGTAAATATCATGTAAATCAAGTTTAGTACATGCCCCTGCATTTCACCTCCCTTTGATAAACCTTTAGACCAAAAGCTCTTATATGGATCAAGCAACACTAATGAAATTGGTACACTTGATTCATTCAGTCGTGTAGAATTTACAAAAATGTTGAATGGTGCGGTCGAAATAATTCAGGGTGAAAGAACAAAGATGTCCGGTAAACTGAAATGTCCTAGAGAACATACAGGAAACTACAAAAGTATGTACACACAGGTAAATCAGCGGAATTGACTAACCAGGGTAAAGAACTGCCAGGGGGCCTGGGTGTAAATTATTGCATTGAAGTCTTTTTGGAATAAATAGAATACATACACAGTGCCCTCCATTAATATTGGCACCCTTGGTAAATATGAGCAAAGAAGGCTGTGAAGTATTGTTGAACCTTTTGATCTTTTGTTAAAAAAAAATCACAAAAATACTCTGCTCTCATGGATATCAAACAGTTGCAAACAAAACACAGGATTTTCCAAAATACAAATATCTTTGTTAAATATAGGTGTGCGGCAATTATTGGCACCCTTTTTAGTCAGTACTTTGTGCTACCTCCCTTTGCCAAGATAACAGCTCTGAGTCTTCTCCTATAATGCCTGATGAGGTTTGAGAATACATGCCGAGGGATCTGAGACCGTTCCTCCATACAGAATCTCTCCAGATCCTTCACATTTCAAGGTCTATGCTGGTGGACTCTCCTCTTCAGTTCACCCCACGGGTTTTCTATGGGGTTCAGGTCATGGGACTGGGATGTTCATGGCAGGACCTTGATTTTGTGGTCTGTAAACCATTTTTGTGTTGATTGTGATGCATGTTTTGGATCAATGCCCTGCTGGAAGATCCAACCACGGCCCATTTTAATCTTTCTGTCAGAGGTAGTCAGTTTTCATTTAATATCTGTTGATATTTGATAGAGTCCATGATGCCATGTATCCTAACAAAATATCCAGGTCCTCTGGCAGAAAAACAGCCCCAGAACATTAAAGCCACCCCCATATTTAACTGTGGGCATGAGGTACTTTTCCATATGGCTACCTCTCAATATGCGCCAAAGCCACCTCTGGTATTTATTGCCCAAAAGCTCTATTTTGGTTTCATCTGACCATAGAACCCGATCCCATTTGAAGTTTCTGACCCCAAGACAAGATTTTAAATATCAATGGGAATATACTTCAAATATATTTTTCTCATATGAACTCATAGGGGTGCCAATAATTATTGCACACCTATATTTAACCAAGATTTTTTTTTTGTTGGTTTGTTTGTTTTTTATAAACCTGTCTTGTGTTTTCAGTTGTTTGATATCCATGAGAGCAGAGTATTTCTGTGATTTTTTTGAACAAAAGTTCAAAAGGTTAAGCAATAAAGACAGTTTTTCACATTTCATATTTCTCATATTTACCATGGGTGCCAATATTACCGGAGGGCACCGTATATATAATATATAAATGCGGTAATACATAATAAATAAAAATAAATAATAATAAAATAGTAATAAACAAATAAATAAATAATAAATAAATAAACCTGCAAAGCACAGGGGGAACATGCAAACATACACAAAGGGCAGATGCGGGATTCAAGCCGCCAACCTGACAGGTACGAGGCAAAAGTGCTCCCCCTCCAATTAATCAATTAATTTAAAAAAAATCAATAGATTAATCGATTATCAAAATAATCCCTAATTGCAGCCCTGATATAAAGTATGCCATGAATGACATGCATTTATTTCATCACTTAAACATAAGGAAATGTGTTTTGACAATATTAACCTGTGATTTGCCTTGGAGCCAAAATTTGGAGCCATAACATGAGCTGTCAGAGCTGACGTTAGAGAAAATGAATCCCCACCTTCTGACCAATTTGATTTGAGAATTCAAGAACACCATGGTATATCAATAATAATAATAATAATAATAATAATAATAATAATATACCTTTATGGATTGGTGGGACTTTTTGAGTGCATACATTTCATGCCTCTGTTTTTGTGCCGAATTCCTGCTGCCACTGTCATCTGCCCACGCTTAAACAAGTAACAAGTAACATATCTGTTACTGACCTGGAAAAAGCATTGATCTTAGTTTAGCGTCTCTATTTTGGAGAGCACAGAAAATGGCCCCAGGAAGTCTAGAGCTTAAATGATTTGGTCTCCTACTGGAACAAGAGACAGGTCATACTAAGACCACACACACACACACACACACACACACACACATAGATACACACATGCTTATTTTAAAAGTTGCACGTTCAGCATTCGCTGTCACACAATCCTGAAAGTACACTTGCATAAGTATGTTGTGATCTGGTAAGTCCATTAGCCTGCTCTTAAGTTTTACAGATGAGAAAGAAAGTGAGAGAGCGGGAGAGGGTGGGCGTCACATGTCTCCGGGGTGTTCATGTCTCCAAGAAGGCACTGCTTTGGCGTAAAATGTGTAGCTCTTACTCATTTTGTTTCCTAGCACAGTAGCGATAGTGAGAGAGAAAGACGGGGTGAGAGAACAGAGGTCCTGCTGAGGGAGGTTGAGAGGAGAGGGGGGTGAGAATGTGGCGAAAGACAGAAAGAAAGAGGAGCAGTGTTTGGTAATTTGTTTGGAGGGGGGTTCCACATACTTTCGAAGTACATTGTTCCAGGCGTGTTACCTGGCAACCCTGTGTGTGTGTGGGGGGGCATGCATTTTAGCTATTTGGGGACCAACTAAATATGGGAATGCTGGATAGTTTGACATTGTGTCTGGTCTTCATTAAGAGCAGTGCTTTTTAGGGCTAGGTGAAGCATTATATCAGCACTGTAATACACAACTTGGAGGAAATAGCCAGTGAGGATAGTATTCCAAGGGTGCGTGCGTGTGTGTGTGTGTGTGTGTGTGTGTGTGCGTGTGCGTGTGTGTGTTAGAATATTAAGTGGGACTGGAACTTATGCACTTATGTAATTGCTTATGTAATTATGATAAGTGTGTGTGTGTGTGAGAGAGAGAGAGAGAGAGAGAGAGAGAGAGTCTTTTTAGGTTTGTTTTTGTTTTTTTCTTTCGTTTGCCTGTACTCTGAAGTGGCTCATGTTAAAGGATACACTATAATAGGTGTCTAAGCAACTGGTGCAATACAAAACACACACACTTGTCTTACTATACTTGTGAGGACCTTCCTTTATTAATGCAGCTCATTTTTAATGCTATGCTAAAATCTATGCCAAAATTGAACCCTAAACTTTACCTCAGTAACCAAATGGAAACTTTTTTTTTTTTAAGTTTTTTTTAAAATAATAAAAGTTGAAGTGTAAAAAAAACAACAACCACCAAAAACAGTTTTTCCTTACAGAGACCAGCCAAATGTCCCCACAAGGTCAGTTGTCAGATGTTCCTATCCTTGTGGGGACATTTGGTTCCCACCACACACACTCATGCCTACACAAACCTCTGAATTGTAACTGAGTCACATGTGCCTTCTTGACTGTGACAACTAGGAGATTTAGCATTTAAATGCCTTCTGGTATGAAGTCAAATAACCGTGTGTGTGTGTGGTTGTGTGTCCTTAGCCTGACAGAGCGTTATACTGTATTTTACACGGCTCACGATAAAATAAGCCATTTAATCAGGAACACTTTATTTATCTATCAGAACTAATTTATTATGCATCCCATCGTAAGCCTCCGTTGCTAATTAGAAACAGTCATTTTAGAACTAGTAACGAGAGGGAGAGTTCACAGGGTTTTTTCCATTTCATGCTGATAATATAAAAATGGAACCAAAAAATAAATAAATATCAATAGGCCTACTTGCTCACAGGGCTTCTTTTTTTTTTTTTTAATTACTGCAGAAAATACAGCGAATAAATAAATGAATATTGATACTTGTTCACCGACTTTTCTGTCTCATTACTGCAATCACACGTGCTCTCTCTCTCTCTCTCGCTCTCTCTCTCTCTCCAATAAATGCATATCAATGGCTCAAACTGGAACTACTTTAGCTGTGCGTGTATTGATAAATAAGTGCACACCTCAGAACGTCTGTCAGCCAATCAGAATCGAGAATACTGAGCATGTTTGTGATTGTTAACTGGCAAAATCCAGAACGGAGTTCAACATATATATATATATATATATATATATATATATATATATATATATATATATATATATATATATATATATATATATATATATTACACACACACACACCTTGAGACAAGAGTTCAGAATTTATGATTAACATTTAGGAACATGATGTAATTTTTTTGTTAATTTATGTGGGTTTATGCATAGTCATGGATTGAATAAATAATTAATGTAGATGTATTTTGTCAACATTTAAGCGTCAAGGTTTTCAAATGCTGAAATTATGTTAACTAATGCAGTAAATGATGTTAGTTAAGGTAAGCTTACTGTAAAGTATTAACATAATAAAGTGGGTGTAGTGATTGTGATTATGCTTGTACAGTGCTTTTCCCTGCTTGCCATATACCATTTTTTTTTTTAAAATGCCGTAAACTATTTAACTGTCCAGAACCAAGACACGAAAAGGACAATTTCCACTATTCGTCGGGAACCTTTTGCAGTCGGGAATTGCTTGCTGTCAGGGTTCTTTTAAATCTGGCCCCTGAGGTCTACTGAGCTGCAGAGTTTAGCTCCACCCCTAATCAAACACACCTGAACAAGCTAACCAAGGTTTTCAGGATTGCTAGAAAATTACAGGCAGATGAGTTTGGAGGTTGGAGCTAAACTCTGCAGATGTGAAGAACCCTGAGATAGATCATGCTTCACTGTTACCAATATCAAATGTAGTAATATTTTAGACCTCACTGAAAAGCATAAGCTATTGTACGTCAATCATAAATATAATTACTGTAAAATACTGTACATTTTGTATTATTTGTTATGCTTATATTATATCTGTTCATTTCTCAAGATGCATAAATAAAGAAAGCTTTTCCCTAGATTTCTACTAGCCCAAGCTCTGTAACCAGTGGAATCTCAGACATAAATTTTTTTACAGTATAATGCTACAATAGAGGACTTTTTTCTGTGAAAATTTCAGGTTTGTATCTGGTCCCTCACCAGAGGTATTCAACCTGAAATTGAGGGCAATGTTTTTTTAAAAATTGCCTTTTCCACCCCCATAAAAAAGAAACGTCTCAAAACTGAAATGTTTTGCATACACACTATACTTTTAGGTACCCCCTAAACAAATTAAGACTGAGACTTGAACCTTTCCCATGATAAATTTACTATAAAAGTGGAACTGTGAGCAATCTTGAGCATTACATTTGGGCTTAAGTTCTAAGTCTAAGTAAGAAGAATGTGCTTAATGTTTTTGTTACAAGAAGTTAGGACCATCCTGAGCCAAGATACTGAGGTTTCTGTAAGCAGCTGTATAACCAAAATTTGTTGTGTGCCATGACACAAAGATGGCCAGTGTAGTTAAACAAAGTAAAATAATTAAAAAAAAAAAAAAAATTGTGTTTTTGCAATGTCAATACGTATTAATCACTCAATTTTTGGGGGGAAAATTAAGCACAGCCAAGCAACCAGCTTTACAATTATTGGACCACTTGAGATGGACTCACCCTTGTGTAATGTTAGCCAAGTCTAACATACAGATATATTATTCCATATTAATTATGTTAATTTATTATAAGCTCCAGTGTTTATTGTAGTCTCTGAATGTGTCTATGATTTTGTCTGTTTGACTTAATCCAGGTCACATGGCCTATTTTTCAGTTGTATTTTAAGACACAGCAGAGACCCTCTCACTCACCTGGGTGTGTTCCAAACACTAATGTTCTCTTATAACATTCCGTTTAACAAATAACAGTCATTAAAAAAAAAACCATTAAGGAAAGATGGTGTTTGGAACAGTGGGCATAGAAAAAAAGTCACTAGAAAAAAAGAACTTGAAAAGCGTTGTGCTTTCGTTGCTTGCTAGCTAATCGATTAATACTAACCACACCGTAGGGACACTCAAGATAATGTCCATCACGTTTGAGACATGTCTTAATAAGGCTGATGTTCTATTAATAACAATAACTAAACATGGATTATAGTATTCGGGGCCAAGCAGCTGTGCATTTTATAGCCAGGCTGATATAAGAATCACGTCAGAGACGGTCAGAACCCACATGCCATGTTTAAGTGTTATATTTAGTCTAAATATCCTATTCTGCTAGTAACTCCAGGCCTGACAGCTTCCTGTTTTGGAGTTTTGGTGGAGGCATCTTCATTCATGCGTTGGTTCTATTTGTTTAAACATAATCCAGTGATTCAGATATAAAGATATAAAAAAAATTTGGCTTATATGTATAATCATATTTATTTATTGGAAGCTCAGTGGGTACAATTTTAGTTATCGCAAAATAATGAGTTCAGTCATGGCACTGCCTTTAAACCACCATGAGCCAAGCATTTAACGTTCACCTTGAATTGTTTGCTATAATCAGTATTATATAAATGTAAACATATTGGGTCTGTTAGAGCGTTATATTCCTGAACCTTCAACCCACAGAACCTAAACCAGTGCAGTTTTAGGAAAATACATGCGTTAACATACAATGTTTACTTTACTTGTGGTTTATTAATGCTGAAGTTATGTTAACTAATGCAGTAAGTGATGTTAGTTAAGGTAAGCTTAATGTGAAGTGTTGACGTAAAAAAGTAACTGAAGTGATTGTGGTTAGGTTTGTGCGATATGATTTTTCCCTGCTTAACGTATACTGCTTTAAAAAAAAGGTTGCGATGATCTATTCGGATGTCTATGTCCAGAACCGATAGCCTAAAAAAGACAGGATAAGGAGCATTTCCACCCTTCCAGGTGTAATAATATTGTCAGTTGTGCAGTCGGGGACTGCTTGCTGGCAGTGGCAATTGTGAAAACTGAGCTGTACATTATGTAAAGTAAATAAGGGGGGAAACAACTTTAAGCACCTATGCAAATAATTCCAGAGTAATATGTCAGTTGGCTAGTCTGACGTTTTAGTGAGAAGAAAATGCTGCTCTTTTGGTGTATTTTTGAGTGATGAGTCATACTGGCATACTTCAGTGATAAACATCAGAGCTCCTATACAAAATGCGTAAAGGTTGGCAGATCTGGTAATATAAATATAATATAATATAATCAGTGACAGGTTGGAGTGATGCGGGCTGACGGGCAGCAGAGTTGTTGCCAGCCTGAAGGATACAGTTGTCCCCGGTGAGACCCCTGGCACACAAGGAAGAGGAGTCCAGTGTCAATGTTATTTCCCCAAGCTCCAGTTCAGTCCAGAGCTTCCTCGTTACGTGCCCAATGAATGTGAAAGTAGAGGACGCTGAGATGTTGGTGGTGAAGCACTGAGTGGAGGGTCAGAATAAACCAGCTATGCAAATGCATAAAAAGCTAGCTCTTTTGCCAAGTAGCCAAGCCCATTTAACCCTAATCCAACACCTTGTCAACCTTTTCCTCTCCTTATTGTTATATTTGTAGTTAATGTCTTGGAACATTATAAACAGATATAACAGCGATAAACATCTTTCCCTCAGCAGACTTTCTCTTTTTTCTCTCTCTCTCTCTCTCTCTCTCTCTCTCGAAAGTTATTAGAAAGGTTGTCATGTTACCAAGAAGACTTGTGTGGGAGAACGTACAGCTTTACCTCTGACTGTTACAAAGCTCCGATACTGGAGACTCCTTCCATAAACGTCACGGAAAACTTCATCATATCAACGATCGCACACGTTTATTAAACCTGTTTATGTGGATCATCCGCTGTACCTGTCCCTATATACGTTGTTACTATAGAAATAATAATATTAGAACAAGTTTGTTCATATAAATCCTGGGAAACGAGTCAACCAATCAGAACTGAGCATTCAACAGCACTGTGGTATGAATAACTAGACCAATTATAACATCTAGAGCAGTTGCTAGTGCACGTGTGTTTGTGTGTGTGTGTGTGTGTGTGTGTGTGTGTTGGATTGTCAGCAGCAGCTGTGCAAGCTTGCCTTCATGGTATTAACAACTTTGGCTGGCACCAGAATTTTTTTTTTGTTTCTTCCTGTTTCACTTCAAGTCACATTACATGTAGTCGTATAGTTGTCATTTAGCTATGTGTGTGTGTGTGTGTGTGTGTGTGTGTGTGTGTGTGTGTGTGTGTGAGAGAGGGAGTGATTTTGCTGACCTACTTACAATTTTCATTAGTTTTTGGCTTTGTTTGATGTAAAATAAATATCGGAATGCCTACAAGTTATGTCTGACCTCATGACCACTTACCACAAAGCACTTAACTGTAATCCAGACTGTGTGTGTGTGTGTGTGTGTGTGTGTGTGTGTGTGTGTGTGTGTGTGTGTGTGTGTGTGAGTGTGTTTTGGAAAAGTCAGTGTTGGAGATGTTTCTTTTTTGTATGTCTGTCTGTGAGTACATGTATGTGTAGGCCTCTGTGTGTGTGTGTGTGTGTGTGTGTGTGTGTGTGTGTGTGTGTGTGAGCAGAGACCTAATTTCCGTTTTAGCCCTGGTTTCCCTCCAATATATTAATTCCCAACTCTCTCTTCTCTGGGTGATAGAAAAGAAAATGACCTGATTCCAGCGCTAGAATCGAGTGTTAGTGCTTAGCACAGTCAGCAGCTGCCAACCTACACACCAGGAAATGACTCCCAGACCGAGGCTTATATAAACCTCCGCATTAACAAAGTCTGAACGAAGCCTGTATGAAATTAATGTGGAATACGATCCATATGAAGCCGATATTATTAATGGAATAGTGACTTATGACTGATAATTAATTAGCAGTGTATATATACAGTATATTAAATAGGAACACTTGTACCCCCTGCACATTTAACCAATTATCCTATAAGTCAATCATGTGTCAGCAGTTCAAAACTGGAGAAAACTGGATGTTTTATCCAACTCCAGTCTTCAGCTGTCCTGTGTTGGTGAGTCCGTGCCCTCTGTAGCGGTGTTCTGCTGTTATAGCTCATCCGCCTTAAGGTTTAACGTGTTGCACAGTCTGGAATGCTTTTCTGCTCACCATGGCTGTATAGAGTGGTTATTTGAGTTACTGTAGATGCAACTGAGCAAAGAAAGACGAAAACTTATGTGGCATACTGAAATTTACAAAAGGAAAAAGTAAGGTATGTTAACAATAAACGTGTCTAACAATAATGTCCATGTGTAGAAGAAAAAAAATGTATTTTGGGTTGCCAGGTTACACTGGTTTTATGGTAAACAAAAGTTCTACACATATATGTATATATGTGTATGTATGTGTGTATGTGTGTGTGTATGTATATATATATATATATATATATATATATATATATATATATATATATATATATATATATATATATATATATATATATATATACACATATATACACACACACACACATGTATGTATATATATGTATATGTATGTGTGTGTGTATATGTGTGTGTATATATATATATATATATATATATATATATATATATATACATATATATATATATATACATATAGAGAGAGAGAGAGAGAGAGATAGATAGATAGATAGATATGTTTAGATATGTGTGTGTGTGTGTGTGTGTGTGTGTGTGTGTGTGTATATAGGTATCAAAGCCAAAACAAAAAGAGAAAACTACTGTTGACTTTGTGCAGTTGATGTTTAAACCAAGTATAAAATTAGGCAGACAAATGCAGACAAATTCATGTTGGTGTACTAACCCGGCAGATCAGGATTTCTTGAATCACGTCGGGAATTGTACTCTCGACATCCTCCAGAGTTTGGGTGGTTGAGTGACTGAACTTTTGTCAAATGCAAATCACATGCAAACTTTCTCTCAGGCACTTGATCTCAGTCCATCTGCAGAGAGAATGGGAGAATCATTATCAACAAAACACCCAGTGGAAAAAGCGTTTCATCGACTGGTGCTCAGTAGTAAATTTTATAAGAATCTGTACTGTATTACAGGTTTGATATTTGGTTTTCTGCCTTCAAATACAGTGACGGTATGAGGTTATACATTGGCACGATGCCACATTTTGCTTATCAAACTAAAATCCATAATAACAACAAGGATCTTTTTTTCAGTTCCACAAAAGATCAGTTAACAATGAAGCACTTATCTGCTTTCATTCTTACTTCACTTTCTGTTTTACTTTATTTGCAACATAAAACGTGCAGAATGTTTTCCACTGTGACTGTTAGAGATGTAAAATGTTAAATGTTTTTTATCCCACAACACCAATGATTTAATTTTTTATAACAGGAGCTCTGACAGCAGTTCCATTTACTCGACTCAGATCCCTGGGTTATATTAACGTGCTCATTCTAATACGTTAGATAGGAATATCTTGTTCACAGGGACTTGTTTGGCAGACGATGTACACAAATTTGTAATTATTTCCATTTATACAAATGGGAAAATACATGGAATATTTGATAACCATTTGCATTTTTCCGGAAAAACAATATTCTAGAAGCACTTTTTCATTTTAAGCCCCCTACAACAACTGCACTAAAAACACTGACAAGCATTCTTACTTAACTATTGAGTTGTCTAAGCTAGCAAGCTAAGCATCCTTACAGCATCCTCTCTCCTTCTGTCAAGCCACACATGATTTTATGGAGATGCCAGTGATCCTGACCCTTTCTGTTCTCCGGACCTGCTTGATCCATCATGGTGCCCTACTTCCGGATGGAGCTCTCATCAACTGGAGGTTACAGCCTGGAGATTGCTTAGGACGGTACCGCTTGAAGTACCATGGAAATCGTTTTGGACCTCAATTCCACATGGACATTCTCGCTGTGGTTGCTGGGACTGCGGTTGCTGCGATGGCCTTAGGACTTTAATTACCACATACAGTTTTGCACTCAGGTCTCCTTTAGTGAACAGTGGACTAGTTCAACAAAACAGACTTCATATAAAAACCATAATGAACTTTCTCTTACTTTCACACTATCCGTTATTACCCAGATGAGGACGGGTTCCCTTCTGAGTCTTGTTCCTCTCAGGGTTTCTTCCTCATATCATCTTAGGGAGTTTTTCCTCGCCACCGTCACCGCCGGCTCGCTCAATAGGGATAAACTCGCAAACTTAAAATCTCTATCCTGTGTTTATATATTTCTGTAAAGCTGCTTTGAGACAACGTCCGTTGTTAAAAGCGCTATACAACTAAAATGTAATTGAATTGAAATTACAATTAACCTAGATAAGACAACACTTTGAAAAGCTTCGAACGTCCTCCTTTCATCGGACGCAGACAAGAAAGGTTGAGACGAAGATTGAACGGATAAAGAGAAACGAGACGTGTGGGTAGACAAATCTGCTCAACGGATATTGTGCTATATGAAAGAACAATAGGGTATTCTTTGCAGTGAGACGTGTGTGTTTGTGTCTATGCATTCTTTCTTCTGTGCTGTTTGACTTTGCTTTCCATGTAACTGTTTTTCTGAATACACATATTTCTACCAAAGAGCAACAGCACATTCATTTCTGACCATTTTCATTAAAAAAAAAAAAAAACCTGTGCGTGTGAAATTAACAACAAAAACGAAGACGTACATATTGAATTGCACATCAGGATTTTTTTTTTAAGCTCGTCCAGTTTCAGGTTTTAAATCTGTAACCTTTCCTCTTTGCATAAACCTGTGTAAAAATTCACAGCGCCGATTTGCCTAGTTCCCTGAGAGCATGTGGTGCGTGTTTGTCAGATGATTACATTACATACCGTATATTAGTCTACAATACTGTATATATTTATCAGTATGTTTTAGACTTCCAGAATCCGTTTTCACGTAGACGTCCTTTGCTCAAAATTTGCACGCACGCATGCTGTACACTCGTACACGGATTTGTAATACTACTATATTTGGAAGCATTTCATTCGTACTTTGTCAGTAATGCTCTTAAACGACAGTAATCCTAAATTCTCTTAATTCTTATGAGTTTATCATTCCCGGCTCCGTGCTGCACATTTTATCCTCTACAACTACTAAACCATCTGACTCAACTAATCAGCTCATTACCATGGCATTAAAGGCTTTGGCTCTGTGCCAAAAGCTTCTTGTATAGTTCATGATCTTACTAGAACGTCACCCATTTTGAGAACAGTTCCAAGGAACGTCATAAAGCAGTTCCTCCAGGACTTTGCGATTTTGCGATCGCAGAAGTGAGCGCAAAATCAAGCAAACTCTGCAATATTCGCAGTTATTACCACAGATTTGGACCAGGAGACGTCATCTGACTTCATCAAAACATGCATTCAGCCAAAGCCCCCTTCGATTCACGTGCACCGAAAATGAGCGCAGCTAAAAGGTCTCATTTACCAACAAACCTCGCTGCGATAAAAAAACAACAAAAAAACCAACTCAGCATGTTGCATCGCAGATTTTGAAATCAAGCATTTTTTGGCCGCCTCAATCACTCCGCGAAATCCTGAACGGACTGATAAAAGCCCGTGCGTTCATATATTATATTCATTCATGTCATTGGTTTTCCTGTGATCTCTGGTTGTCATTATCACAAGATAATAAATGTAATTTTCCTGAAGTAACAGGGTAATATTCTCAAACTTTTTTTATTTTCCTGAGATCATTACACACTGTAATATGAAACTGTTTAATTCTATATTGTATTCACACACATTTAGAATAGGCATGACGCTTGATTTGAAAAATAGCTGCATAACAAAATCATTGCATCTTTATATAAACACATAGCTATTCATAAATGTTTAAATTATTCCTAATTTACATTGTGCTTATTTATTTATTTATTTATTTATTTATTTATTTTTAACTGCATGTCATTTTACTCATAGAGATGAAACTTCTGCTGTAATCGTACAGACTATCCTGTTGCTCATCTCAGGATTCTTCTGCTTCTTCTTCTTCTTCTTCTTCTTCTTAGTACTGTTTGTCTTTTCTCAAGTCTCTATATGTGTACAGTAATGATTTATAATCCTAACTCTCCAGTGTCACTCAGAAGAGAACGGGTTCCCTTTTAATCAGGTTCCTCTCAAGGTTTCTTTCTTGTGTCGTCTCAAGGAGGTTTTGTCGCCCCCTGGTTTGCTCATTAAGGACGTAAATCTACATCCGCGTTTCTGTAAAAACCCCTTCGTGTCAATGTCTATTGTTAAAAGCGCTAGGTCAGTTCATATTAATTGTTATGACTGCTATGATCTCAAAATGAACCCTTGTTTTCATCCTGGTTGAGATGTATGTTGTGTCGAAATGTCAACAAAAGTTTCCTGTTGTCTCCGGAAAGCAATATTTATTGTCTTGTGATAGTGATGTAAATAAATCATTTCGTGCTCCCAACAATCATCACAACTGAGACACAAACAAGTATATGTTTTGACTGTGGACTGTCAGAATGACCTCACATTAAAATTCTGCTATTATAGTGAGTGCATCTGGTACTTACAAGTATAGAAAGGTGAGGATGGACACACACACACACACACACACACACACACACACACACACACACACACACATCTGCTCCTGGGGCTAGTTGAAGGACACGAGACAATAAGTGACCTTTTAGTGCTTGAAATAGACCTCAGCTGTTTCACACTCTGAGAGGAAGTGCACGTGTCTGTGTGTCTTCCTCAAAGCTCTATATTTACAACAAAGAGAAAATAACTTCATCATTGAAAAGCTCAGATTCTAGCTCAGAATGCTTCATTTAGCTTTTTGTGATAAGTATATCGTTATAAAATATGTATTTCGCATACAAAAACCACACACACACACACACACACACACATTCCACATACTGTTCAATCCTGACCCTCTGAGACACATTACTGATCAATGCATGTTCACTCAAGGGCATTTCATTCATATGTTGATTGAGGTAGATTAGGTTGATACGTGTGTGTCCGTGCTGCGCTTTTATAAAAATATATATTCTCAAATTCTTCTTTCAAAAAAATTAAAAGTTTAGAAACATTCTCAACATTTAAAATCTGTTTAATAGCTACTAAACGTTCTTCATTAATTAGTTACAAAAACATCAAACCCATTAGAAACTTCATCAAAGAAGTACAAACTCATCAAACTTGTGTGAGAGTGTGTGTGTGTGTGTGAGAATGTGTGTGAGAGTGTGTGAGGTTTTAAGGTCTTTGTGAGGATGTCCCCATAACAATAGAAATAAGATTGTGAGGCCGCTTTACTGGTTCTCACAAAATATTCTTTATTTTCTAAACAAGAACAAAAGATTTTTCTTGTTATAGAGGTTAGGTTTTGGGTTAGGAGTTAGATATAGATATATTAGATATAGATAAATAGATTATATGTTATGAAAGCAATAATAGATGACTGGATGTGCCATTTCAGGAAAATAATCAATGACGTGGAGATCTGATGTGGAGTTACTGTTCCCACCCTGAAATTGATTATTTCCCAAATAACAGCATGTCCCGTGTTTTATTCCTTTTATACCTCTTACTTTGCCAATGATGACTTATTTTATTAATTAAAGAACGTGTATTTTTATCAGTTTATAGATATGTATAAACTTATGAAACATCCGTGAAACAACATTATACCAGCTATATGCAATCTTTTCCTCACCAGCCTCTCTTTTTTTTTTTTTTTTTTTAATTTACTCTTGAAGTTAATAATTAGAAAACAAATGTGTATTGTCATGTTCCAGAGAAATCACAAAGCTCTCTGTCCTGAAAACTTTAAAGTTACAGCTTTGCCTTTGAGGTTGAATAGCGCTGACACCGGCGACTCCTTCTAAAAATGCTAAATAAGCATCTCCTCACAAAAAAAAATTACAAATTTCATATCAACAATTACACTTTGTTAAAAAAAAAATATATATAAAAAATCCAATCAGAATCATGCATTCGACAGCGCCGTGGTATATACTGTATACTGAGCTATTCACCATACAGGAGTTTTGTTATCGTGGACATTTCAGAATAACGTCGTCCTAACAGTGAAAAAGAACATGTTGCTTGATTTGATATAAAAATGAAATGATAAGAAACAACACAGCTTAGAGACAAATATTCTGTATTTCCAATTTGTAGGCAGTGACGGGGAGAACGTTTGGTGAGAAGGACTTCAGGAGCAGCCTGGAGAATGGCATTCTACTGTGCGAGTGAGTCTTTTTACCAATACATTACTTGAAAACTGCTCAAAATATTAAAGCAATCACTTTCTTGGACCTGAATAACATAAAGCTACACTGAATTAGAAATTGGACCAAACTTGAGTAGTCGATTAACTGTTATTTGGGTGAAAGTGACTTATTTTCAATTCTTTCTAAGAGAACATACTTGTTTTTTTCTTTCAATATTATGACGGTCATCAGTAGCCTAAGTCCACGTACCAAGTTCAAACATATACTGTTACTGTTACATACTACTGTTACTCCAACACTGTTGCTCAACATATTTTGTACCAAATGTTTCATTTTCCCTCCTTTTCCCTGTAATTAATTTGTCTAGATGGCAAATACAGACACAGTTAAAAACCCACAGATTTTCATAGGCTTTTAAACATGGTTTTCTACTCAAAAAATTGTTCTAGCTTGTATGCTGAAAATAGGAGAATTCCAAAGCATTGTGATTTTGTGTGTCTATTTCATTATACACTGATCATCCCTAATATTAAAACCATTGACCAGTGAAGTGAATAGCGTTGATTATCTCGTACAGTGGCACCTGTCAAGGGGTGGGATATATTTATTAGGCAGCAAGTGAACAGTCAGTTCTCAAAGTTGATGTGTTGGAAGCCGGAAAAATGGGCAAGCCCAAGGATCTGAGTGACTTTGACAAGGGCCAAATTGTGATGATTCGACGACTGGGTCAGAGCCTCTCCAAAACAGCAGGTCTCGTGGGGTGTTCCCGATATGCAGTGGTTAGTACCTACCAAAAGTAGTCCAAGGAAGAACAACTTGTGAACCCCCGACAGGGTCCTGGGTGCCCAAGGCCCACTGGTATAAGACCAGAACACATCAACCCGCTGGAATTAAGGTTGGTGTATCCAGCTCTCGAGTTCTACTTACCGGTTCTGAGATGTTGCCTTGTGGTTTGCACAGACAATATTATGACGTTCAGCGACATCAACCATCCATCCAGCAAGAATCCAATTGTTTCTCTCTGTCTTATAAAGGAGAGCTCCACAATCTACTATATGCTTTCCCACTTTTCTCACTGATTCTTCCTACATTGCACAGAATTTAGAAACTAGGCCACAGAGATCTTTATGTGGTCCCGTGTTTTCTGGTTACCTCTACTGCCTTGTTAGTGGTCAGAACACTCTGGCAGCTTCCTTCCCATGCAGGTCTGTTGTCCCAAATGGACGAAGAGATTTGGTACCCTTAACCCTGTTCACTTCTGCCTGTGGGCTTGACTTCTCTGACTGAATTGCCAACTGAGGTAACACTCCTGAATGCAGGAAACAGTGCTGAATGCAAGAGCCCCTAGTACAAGGGTCTTGAGTGCCTGTGTTCCGGGAATGGTACAGTATATACCCCATCTGCTGCATCCTTGACTTGCCCTAGTCCCAAATAACAGACTGCTAAACAGTAGCAAGTCCTCTTTATGCGATAGGTGTGTGTTGACACCCATCGCTGTGCACCACAGCAGCTCCAATGAAAGGCGTGAGGCACCTCCATTTGTCACTATTTCTTAAGACCTGGTGCGCATGTCAGTACCACAGAACCATTTAGACCAACTGTTCAGCTGTTACAAAGAAAAAAAAAGGGGGGGGGCATCTCTCATGTCTAAGCAGATGCAGACCCAGTAGATGGTGGACTTCCAGTGCTGTGAGTGCTCTGGTCATTTCTGAACAAGTTTTAGGTTAGTCACAGGTGAGTCCTGTTGCTCATGACATTGTTGGCATATGGGATCCAACCGATTCTTACTGCCCCTTGTTCCCTTGTTATTCGGGAAAAGAAGGCTGTATGAGTGCAGTATTCGTTGCAAATACTGCATCATAGTTCACTATGTGAATGTCGACAGGTCTCGGCAGTCATGTGAACAAGAAGTCATCCCTGCAGTTCTCGTTGAACCGTAGGTAACTATCGATTTGTTGCAACATGATGTATAACCATGTTATAGGTTACAGTCAACAACAGTTCTTTGCATTGATTGACTTCACAGGTATAAGAAATCACAGGTACAAGATGTGTGGTGTGTATATATGTGTGTTTTATCACTTTTAATCACAACGATGCTTTTAATCAATGCCCATCAATTGTAGGTTGCTGAGTTCCATCAAACCAGGACTTGTGAAGAAGATTAACAGACTCCCGACCCCCATTGCAGGACTGGTGAGTAGAATCTAGCGATGCATCGAAACTGATACCCTGCACATTTACTTGATACCTACATCTAATACCACGTTATACTACGTGCAACAAGTCTAGTGTACAGTACTGTAGGATAAACGTCTTTCCGCAACATAAAACTCAGCATGTGGATTTCATTGCTAGCAGCACACAGCAGTAACCGAACCAAACAACGCCGCAAACATTGGTGAGAGAAATATCTACAGACAACGCTAGGTGAGAGAAAATAACATCGCTTACCCAGTACGTTGTTCTTGATGATCGGCCACTATCGATTATTAGACCGGAATTCTTCAGGGATTCTGATGCAAAGAAAACCATAAAACATACTTTAATTAAAGGTGTACAGTGATAATAATATTACTGAAGCTCCTATATGTTATGTTGCATTTGCAAGTCAAATATTTTCATCTGAACAATGAAGAACATTTGAAAAGTTTTCAACATTATTACGGAATATCGTCCACAATAATCTTTAAAATCGCACAGTGGCTTACTGGTTAGCACGTTCGCCTCACACCTCCAGGGTCGGGGGTTCGACTCCCACCGTGGCCCTGTGTGTGTGTGTGTGTGGAGTTTGCATGTTCTCCCCGTGCTGTGGGGGTTTCCTCCGGGTACTCCGGTTTCCTCCCCCAGTCCAAAGACATGCATGGTAGGCTGATTGGTGTGTATAAAGTGTTCGTAGTGTATGAATGGGTGTGTGAGTGTGTATGTGAGTGTGCCCTGCGATGGATTGGCACCCTGTCCAGGGTGTACCCCGCCTTGTGCCCGATGCTCCCTGGGATAGGCTCCAGGTTTCCCCGTGACCCTGAAAAGGATAAAGCGGTATAGAAGATGAATGGATGGAATCTTTAAAATCCCTGCAAAGTCTTATGTTTTATTTTAATGGCAATTGTGAAAATGACTTCAATTTCTCAAGCTGTTTTCAAGCTGTTATTCGTTGACTCATGTCACGTCTTCGTGTTTTTGTAATTACAGCTGGTGGATCGCTACAGACACAATAGGCTTAGTAATTAAGACTGAAGAACAAGCAAGCTCTTCTTCTTTTGTTTATACAATGATTTACATTTAGTCTATCATATCCGTGCCCTATTCGTGACAGTTAGACCTGTCACAATAACTATATATTGTCCCAGAAATAATTGCGATAAACGATATTATTGTCATTTTAAGACCATTTTATGCCACTGCTATAATGATAATATAATGGCATTACAATGCAAGTACACCCTTTCAAAGAGCAATGAACGTTTAATTCTTAAGAATATTCTGGATTATTCTTCTTCAAAAAACATTAGCTGCGTTTACATGGACAACAATAATCCACTCTTAATCCGATTAAGATCATACTCTAATTAAGAAACTACCATGTAAACAGCAATTTTTACTTGCCTTAATCTAATTAAGGTCATAATCGAAGTAAGCAATAATCGAATTAAGACAGGTGGAGTACTCCTGTTTTAGTCGCATTATGGACGTGTAGTAGTGACATGTAAACACCTTAATCACATTATGAACGTCGTGTGGGAGTTTTCACCGCATTTTGCGACAGGACACGATCACACACGGCAGTTTTACGTTTTACGGCGAGTTCGGCTGTGTCCCAAATCGCATACTTGCCTACTATAGGCCTGTAGTGGGGAAAAATACATGTATCTCGGCTACTATATAGATGGTAACTACGCGATTTGGGACACACCCACCGCTTCAAGCAGTCGTCTATTAGCACGTACAGCATGACAAATAATTAACTGCACTTAAAGCGTTCGTAAAAAAAATAAAAAATAAAAACACCCAAAACTGTATACGGTCCCATAACGAAGACGAACTGTATGTTGATTCGTGAAATTCTGGAGGGACGTCGGACGGCGTGGCGCGGTGACGTAATGACGCAGGCTGTTAATCTAATTATGTTCTAAAACATGTAAAACGGGAACATGACAGGAGTATTCTAAAAGCGACTCATGTAAACACCTTAATCACATTATTATCTTACTCAGATTAAGGTCAATAATTAGATTACTGCTGTCCATGTAAACGTAGTCAGTGTTAGTGCATTGTTAATATCTCCGTGTCATTTTTTTCCCAATAGTATGTTTTCATTCAAATCAGCGCTAGTGCTTGCGACACATGTTAAATTCGAATGCACGGTTTTATTTCATTCGGATGCACATTTTTATATCGAATTCTAAAAATATTCGGAGTTCGAATTTTAATTTGACCGAAGCAGCGCGAATAACTAAAATGTTGGTGACGTTCATTCTTATGTAAACACAATGGGCAATGTCGAGGCTAGCAAAAATGATCGCGGTCGTGTCCAGATATCGTACAATAAGTCGATAATGTAATTATAGTGACGGGCCTAATGACAGTTTGGCTGAGAGGGGGGTGTGGTTGTCAGGGGATTTTGGTAGCTCGTGAGCTAGGTGCTTATTTGTTACTTTATGTTACTCATTTCGGTGTTGGTACTGGTGTTTGGTGAACTCCAGAAATTTACCTGTGCTTGTATTTGGTCTGGAAAAAAAAAATGGTACCAATACATCTCTAGTAGAAATGTTTTTAACACACATACATACAGTACTGTATTGTTAAAAAAACTGCTTTAGTAAAAATCTCCATACAGCTACATACAGTAAACTCTCTATGATGCAGTCTATGATGGCCGTGTGTGTGTGTGTGTGTGTGTTGTATTTTGCTCTCCTAGGATAATCTCACCGTGTTCCTGCGGGGATGTGAGGAGTTAGGACTAAAGGGATCACAACTGTTCGACCCAGGAGACCTGCAGGACATGTCTATACGTGCCAACCTAACGTATGCATCTGTGTGTGTGTGTGTGTGTGTGTGTGTGTGTGTGTGTGTGTGTGTGTGTGTGTGTGTGTGTGTGTGTGGGTGGGTGTTACAAACTTTGATTGTGCTTCTTTAGGGAACAGTTTAAAGAACCGGCCCATGTTTTCACCAGTTTAATAATATTACCAGTGTAATAACTATGATCTATTCTTTTCTTTGCAATTGCCAGTAAAATGTTTGGTTTTTCTTCTCAGACTACTGATGCACATTATTCAACAATAATCTTTAAAACCCCTGCTGAACTCGTGTCTTATTTTAACGGCGATCGTGATTATAAAGTCAGTTGCTCAAGCTCTTGCCATGGTGATGAAATGGCGCCATTCCTTTCTTTGTTGTGTGTGTGTGTGTGTGTGTGTGTGTGTGTGTGTGTGTGTGTGTGTGTGTGTGTGTCAATTGCGTGTCAGTGTGTGAACAGAACAAACCTGATCCAATTCTGAAACAAATCTGGCCTGAAATATCATCACAGGGTTTCTCGTAGCGCGTTGTAAAACGTGAAGTTACCAAAACAACAGCCAGTAGCTAGCTAGCTGTTAGCTAGCAAAGCACACGTGGGAATTGCTATCACTTCAGCAGTGTGGAAATACTTCACGCTAAATAAGGAGAAAAACAAAATGGCAGACTATAATGCGTGCAAACCAAGTCATTTCCATGACCGTGTGTTTCTTCCTATGGGGTAGTCGAGCGTCTGAGCAATTTCAGGTGCTGTTCTGGTGTAGTTTTACTGTTAGCGGTTAGCGGAAGAAGTTAGCGGTTGTGTGGCGCTCTGAATTCACAGACAGACATTGCAAGTGCAGATACAGTGCTATTTAATAGGAGGAAAAAAATTCAGGGAACTCAAACATAACCACTTTTACACATTTTAACGTAGAATTTTTTCAAACACGCCAATATTAACTGACACCCTGGAAGCCCCGCCCACTCCCCCCCACTATCTCACATTAGTCACATTAGATTTAAAGTGCTTGAAAGATGCACCTTTACGTTCTGTCGAGGTAAATTGGGAATGTTTATTATTGACACGAAAGTTATCAAGGAAGTATATCTGACTTATCTAACATTACTCAGGTACGTCGTTAAGATCAGTATTATATTTATCAGGAATGCAACCACGAAATGTTGCCAGAATATAGTCAAAATTCTGCATTATGGTTATAAATGGTTATAAATACTGATATGCAAGTCATTCTTTTCAGTTCTAAGGTTTCATTATTGGTATTGAAAAAATAATAGTGGTATTGTGCCATCTCTAGTGCATTGTAGTGCCTGTCTCACAGCAATGTTTATATGAGAAGAAACAATCTTTGTTGTTGCATTTGTGCTAGTTCGTGTCAGTGTGTGTGTGTGTGTGTGTGTGTGTGTGTGTGTGTGTGTGTGTGTGCAGTATTTTACAATGTTTAATCTTAGGCTAAAACTGAGCGTGACTCTCTTGTAGGGGTTCAGATTGCAGTCGGAAGCTGAAGAATGTAAGTACAGTAGAGTTATATGCATTCGCTATTTTTTTGTGTGTATTTTCTTATATATGATTGCTGTCAACTCACTTTCATTTTCTCTCTGTGTGTGTGTGTGTGTATTTTTGCGTGTGTTATGCTACTGTAGGTACTGATCACTATTTACTGGCTGGGCAAAACTGTAAACGGTTGTGCGTCATATTGTGGTCCAACGCTTGACCTAAAAGAGTTTGAAGGCCTTTTGTCCATGATGAGGAAGGTAAAGAAAGACCTGATTAATAAGTGGAACACATTAAATATATTTATATATATATATAAAATATAGACTGCTCTCGTTGAGCTAACGATTAACAGACTGGTTTACTCCAATGTTTATAATAATGTGATTTGTGTGTGCAGGAGTGTGTGAACGAGGAGCCTGACTCCCCTAAGCGCAGTGTACGAGACAGTGGATGTGTGGACAACTGGGAATCGGAGCTTTCCGATTCGTTGTCATCTCCGAGGCATAGACGTGAGGATTCCTTTGACAGCCTGGACTCCTTCAGCTCGCAATCACAGCCCACACCTTCCCCCGATACTGTGCTCCGTCCTAACTGCGATGGTGAGACACACGCACGTAATCACCTGTACTTTTGTCCGGTTCACCTGAGTGTGTTACCTGATTGTGTTCACCTGTTCTGTGTCTCCCTTTTGATTGGTTCATCTATATATACCCAGCTGTTTCTTCGCTTCACTACGGAGTCTCATCATGCGTTTGTGTTATTTGGCTTCCTGTTTCCTGGTTGTTTGACCCTTGCTTGCGTGTTGATTTCTGATCACGGATGACCCTTGTGCGATATTGCCCACCTGTGATCTGACCCCTGCTGAGGCCTATGACAATGATTTTCAGATTTCCTGTAATAAAGCAAACGCTGAGTCGAGGCACTTGTGGACATTATGTATAACAAATAGTGTTCAGTATTCAAATAACGGCACCTCAGTCAGTTACCTGGGTATTCCAATACCCGTTAACATGCCTAACATGGCTGCATTTCGTGCTTTTATTACCTAGATCTTATGAAAAGGCAATAATATAAGTTTATCGTAATGTTGCTTTTTTGGAATACTTTTTATTTATTTATCCCAAAAGGCTTCCTGTGTATATGACATGATGATCTTGTAGCACCTACGCAGTGTAATATCACTTTTAGATTGCATACTTGGTTAATTTTATACACACACACACACACACACACACACACACACATACAGTGAGAGCAAGAGAGTGCAGCTGTCAGCGCTATAGACAGACATTACACACCCAGCTTTGTGACTGCCGATATGTCACAGAGTGTATGAGAAGATTCGCACGTGACACATGAGAAGTGTAAACTTTGTGTGATCTCACACAGTTGGGCGGACAGAGGATTGTTTGCGTACGCGTGAATTCGTGGTAAATCGAACAGGCTTGTCACATATACACACTATACTTGTAAGGAAGCCTTTTGGCTTTTCTTATTTTATTTATTTATATATATATATATATATATTTTCATTTTAAGCAGCAGTTTTCCTCGTGGGGACCAGACGAATGTCCCCTCAAGGTCTAAACTGTCAGATATTTCTATTTTAGTGGGGACATTTGGTCCCCACTACGACATAAAACACGCATATACAAACACACACGCATACACACACGGTCATAACAGATCTGAATGGTCTGAATGGAGACGAGGCTGTACCAGTCTCAAATTGTTGTTGTGTTTTGGTTTCGTCTGTGTGTCTGCATGTTTCTTTCGTTCCGTTACGTCTCCTACTGGTTGCGTTTTTAAACTTTGAGTGTGGGAGCATTGTAAAACATTAACAAAGAGTATGTTTATCACTTTTGAAATGTAATTGGATGAATTTGTAAAAGCACTTCTCTCTCTCTCTCTCTCTCTCTCTCTCTCTCTCTCTCTGTTTCTCAGATTTGGAGGGAGATCACAGGAAGCTGCCAGACGTGCTAAAGGACGACATGTCTGCCCGCCGTGTCTCCTATAAAGAGCCCCGTGCTGCGCTGCCGTTTAACCAGTACCTCCCCAACAAGAGTAATCAAAGCACGTTCATGCCTGCTCAGCTGAAGAAGAGGAGGAGCGAACGTGATGAAGAACGCAGGAGCGGCAGCAACTCCACCTCCCCCATTAGGTAACTTTGATAAGCATTGATTTTTAAAAAAATCCTAAATTTCTTAAGACTTAAGACTTGTTGTCACAACCATGGGTGGAGCGAAAGGAAAAAACATTGACAGTGGTCTACCACTCATCAGAGCGCACACATAAAAACACACACACACACACACACACACACACACACACACACACACACGCATATACACACCTACCAGAAAGCACAGTTTCATCCTCATGGTTTTCTCATTTACTGAAAGTGTGTGTGTGTGTCTCATCTCTCGCAGAGAGGAGTGTGTTGGTATTTCAAGCGAGATGCCTCTTGCCCTCCACTCCCAGAAAACTGTGACCTGGGCAGTTGAGGGAGGGGCGGAGCCTCAGCTGGATGAGGTAGAACATAAGAAGATGAGAAAGTTAGAGAAGGCGGGTATTAAAGTGTTGCCTGCTTCTGCGCGATACAGCAGGTTAGAAGGACATCACAGTGACTGATTTCCTGACTAACTGGACTAATGGTATGAGGGTTTGTGTGTCGTACTCCACTAATTAAAGTACATGCAGAGATTCACAGGACTGTCTTGTAGCTTGTAGTGTGTATAGACGTTGCGTGGACATGCGATTGAGCCTTTTGAGTTGTGTTTTAATAATCTGAAACATCTGGATCCTTGTTTTTGGAATGGATATGATGCTGACCCATATCTTTTGCATGGAGGTTTATTTTGCAATGATGGTTGTGTAAAGTCTTTTGCCATCCAGTTTTCCCATCAGCATGGTACTAGAGAGCATTGCTGCATTGATTTTGGGTTGAACTGTAACCTTTGTCTGAAATGAAGGTGTGTTGCGTCATCTGGATGCAAGCTGTAAGATATTAACTTCGTCACAGCGCATTCCTGCTTGTGCTGTTGACACCAACCTTCCATCAGTCCTAAGGTGACTGCCGTAGAGCCCGAGCAGGCTAAATCTCCGTCTCCTGACATCATCCGTCGATGCGATAACAACTTCCTGCGGGGCGAACAAACACACGAGTGGGACGAGGACGACGATGATGATGATGATGAGGGCAAAGAAAGAGATAGAAAGGTCCCAGATATCCAAAAGGACGACCTTGCGTCCAGGAGGGCGCGCATGAACCGACCAAAACCCAGTGTCGCGCATCAGTTCCTGCCAAGCTCGTGCAGCAGTAAGGACCGCGAGCGTTGGGAGGGAATCCGGCTTTCCTCCCAGCACGCTGTGCTGGAGATGTTGGAGAAAATGGAGCAGGAGAAGAAGAGGTGCGTGGTGTGAGAGAAGGGGAGGAGATGAAGCGGGAGCAGGGGCAAATCGATGTGGCAGAAATACAATAGCAAGATACTTAGACATGATGCATGTCAGTGTTTTTTTTTTTTCTACGATATAGCTTTATATTTAGATGTTAGACAACAGGAACTTTTTCAGGAACTTTGCTACAGCATTTTTCCACCAGAGTAATCAGGGCTAATTTTAGTTCCTGGGCTGTTCAGCTTCTTCTCTATAGTAGGTCATTTTCTGTGGACCTGGAACTAATTGGTCAAAGACAAGCTCCATAAAATTTCCATCTCACATGACATTTAAAAAATAAATGAGTGTAGTTAACGTACAATTAAAGCAAAAACAATGAACAACAGCACAACTTTATCTTCAGCATCCTCCATGTCTGCTGTGTTGCTGTGATCTTGCCAGCTGCTGAAAGACGTCACATCGATTGTTTCACTTCTTTTTTTATTCTACATAATTATTAAGATCTGTACATAGCAGTGGAAATTTAAACCAGGACCTCGATCAGGAGCTGTGTAGTTCTCGTCCAGGGTAGTTTCAGAATTCATTATTTCCTCAGAAGGTTTTAGGTCCTTAGTGGGAACATGCCTATAGTGTGTAGTATATTTGGAAAATATAGGGTCTGTCCTCTGCATTCATGCATCCATTCATTTCGGCTGTCTTCTTCTTTTCTGTCTTTCTGTGTTGAAAATGTGTGTTGGTGCTGATGTTTCCTCTGTTCCGTCTGTGCGTGGATTGTGCGCTGGAACTTCCTAATGTGTGCCATTGGCACACTCCACCACAGTGAATCTGACACCACCTCCACTGAGGTACCAATTGTAACTCGCAAGGACAATCCCTTCCTAAGTCCTCATGGCAAACAGAAAGCCGAAGAGGAAGAGAGTGATGAGGAGGACAAGGGGCGGTCAGTTGTCCCAAACGTACAGAAGGACGATCTTGCCAGAAGGCGAACTCGTATCGGGTCCCTCCCACAAAAGGGTCCTCGTCAGTCATTGGCCCAGACTAGTATCACTCAGTCGGACCTTGAGAAGTGGCAGAGACTTTCAATGACCATCGAGAACAGGTGCCTTAAAACCATATATACAAAAGTTCACGATACACACAGGCACTAATATACAGAATACATCCTAGTCTCTTTCACTCTCAACAGTGAAATAATTAAAAATGGTCGTCAAGTTGCTCCTCACCCATTTTAAACAGCCAGTAGCGTTTATCTTACCTCACAGCCCGGGCTGAGCCGTACTTGACAATTAGTACCGTGGATTTTTATAACGTTGGGGGTGGGACACTTCAGATTCTAGCGAGCGTTTGATTGGACAGAACATCTGAAGTGCAGAATGATGTCATCAAAATTGTCGATCCATATCGGTGGTAGAGAGAGTCTGTAAATTTTGAACGTATGTATCTTGTAAATGCGAATTTTTGTTTTGGAGCGCACTAGATTATAGATAACTTTTTAAGGCTTACATGTTCATACTAAACGCCACAAAACTTTCATTGTGAATTCATGGGGACTTTAAGCATCTACACTACCAACAACATTACGAATGTGGAAAACCACTGGGGACACAAATGTCACAAAATTATTATTTAAAAGGCTTATTATTTAACGGAGGGTGAACAAGACTAGGGTGCATTTTGTTTTTCTTTTATAGCAAAGCAAGTTGCCAATGCTAACAATGTTTTTATTTATTAAAGAACGACGCATCGTACTTTTTATCCATTTATAATCACATTTAAGCCTGTGGAATGTCCACGAAAAAAGCAAACCTGTTCCTGTTTATCACTTCTGTTAGAGCAGCTATTAATCTACATGTAACTGTAGAAACAATCACATATTAGAAGAAGCTCATTAATACAAACCTGTGATTTCCCTTGCAGCTGGAACTACTGTCAGAACAGCTGTTAATAGAGAAATGAAACACCTTCTGACCAATAAGATTAGAGCATTTAACAGCCATATGTCATTAATAATAATAATAATAATAATAATAATAATAATAATAAGCGGAAGACTATACTAACCTTATTCATATAGCACATTTCATGCATTTAATGTAGTTCAAGTAGATTTACACAATAGTAAAATAAAGCAATAAAAATGAGTAACAACAGAACAATAAAAAGTGAGAACAGAAATACATAAAGCAATAGAAATAACAATAAAGGATGATCATTCGAAGGTTTATTAACACAAAATAAACACCGGCAGTGAAACTCAACCATGAAAAAAACGACAAACAAACGTAATAATATAGCAGAATATTGTAAGTACTGATATACAGCTTATTATATTATAATTTTATTGTAGTTGTGTTGTTCCACAGTGAGGCCGCTCCAGTTGCAGTGTCGATCATAACTCGTAAGGAGAACCCCTTCCTGAGCCCCGAGAAAGCAAGGGAGAAAGAGAATGATGAGGATGATGAGAGAGAGACAGAGGGAGGCGGACAGGCCGCTTTGCCTAATATACAGAAAGATGATCTGGCTAGGAGGCGGGGTCAGACTGGGGCCCTCCCACTTCGGGATCATCAGCAGTCATTGGCTCAGACGTCCATGACTCAGTCAGACCTGGAGAAGTGGCAGAGACTGCAGATGAGCACAGAGAACAGGTGCCTGACCTGTCTGTAGGTTTGACCTGCACAAGTGTGCTTCCTGTGTAGTGCCCTAGACGGCCAGTAGGGTGCCATTTAGGATTTGTCCAACAGCTGGGATTGTATCGAGAATGCTAGTTGCCCTTATGCTCAGCCAAATCTTTTCGTTAATGCAAAAACGGGCTTACCTGGTATTCATGCTTGTGTAAAAGTAAGAGATTTATAAGACTCCTGGCTCTTTTTTATTAAAGCATGGGGCTTTCCTTATGCATTCACCATTTTAATACGATCACCATTTTGAGAGTTTGTTTCTGTTGTGCCGCCTTTTTTGTGCCGCGGACACAATGATGGACTTACAAATGTGGTACCATCTACAGTTTAGCCAAAGCGTTTGTGATTATTATTTATTTTTTGACACCTTGCTACACCGATACAGGACACCCCTGAAAAGTACGGCTTTCCGCAGCGGTTAGAACGAACGCAAATAAACTTCCCGTGTGGAAAAGCCAACCGAGTGAAGGGGAAAGGATGTGGGATGTAAAATTTGCTTCTAGGTGCAGTTTCTTTTTCAATGAATATTATCAAGGTGAATTTTCAAGTTAAACTGTGAATTCATGAACTTCTAACTTGTCAGTCAGTAAAAAAAAACCCCAAGTGGGCGGGAATGTGCTTTCTATGGACAGTGGGGAAAAAAAAAGTGAATGGAGCAGCTGCTTATTTTTAAAGGGTTTTTTTCCCCCGTCATTTCTTGCACATGTAAATAAATAAATAAATAAATAAATAAAACATTAGCTATCTCGTCCACCGACGTACGCTAGGATTTTCTTGTTAGCAGTTTTTAGATATTACCTTCACAGAAAAAGATCTTCACAGAAAGATTAGGCTTGTTTTTGGGAACTGGTTGTTGTTGTTGTTGTTGTTGTGAATGTTACGTCTATAAGTGGATTTTGAGCGTTTTTTTTATTGTGTAGATGTTGCATATAGAGTATAATGGCGTTCGAGTGTCCTGTGATGAACTGAGAGATGGCTATAGGAAACTAAACTGTCAGGCAAAGTGTGTAGCTCCACAGGAAGTGCCTGAACAGAGATAAAACTCTGTGTGTGGGTGGATGAGAGGGAGGGAGGGAGGGAGGGAGGGAGGGAGAGGTGCGTTCGATGAGGACTTATTTATGATGCATGCCTCTGCTTCCTATAAGATACAATGGACTAAATTTATGTGAGAAAGATTTCGTGTGTGTTTAACTATCTACTATAAGACATATACGTCTATAAGTTTGTTTCTTTTATTCTGTTCTCTTGTGACCTAAAATAGTTTTCTTTCAACATTTAACTGTTTTCATTTGCCATATTTTCTCTACCTTCTTACCTCTAATTCATTTTTCATGTTTTCTCTTACTTGCCTCTCCATATGTGTGTGTGGACCTGTGTTTCTTTGTGCCTGTGTGCATGTGATGTGTATAATGTGTCTGTGTGTGGGGGTGTGTTTGCTTGTGTCTCTTCGTGTACCGTGTGTGTGTGTGTGTGTGTGTGTGTGTGTGTGTGTGTGTGTGTGTGGTGCAGTGACTCGCCCCCTCTGTGTCAGTCCTGCCTCGCTGCCTCGTCAGTGAAGGTTGCCCACAGCGACCCGGCTCGTTGCCAGGGGCGTTCCCGCGGTGACCGCAAGCACGTTGTGACGTTCGGGGGCGTGACTAAGATGGAGAGCTTTTCCTGGGAAGAGGAAAGACAGGAAGAAGAGTGGAGGAAAGAGGGTGGGAAGGATGAGTCAGAGATGCTGCGACGCCTCTTCTCCTCAGCAACTGTTGCCATGCCCACCGCTGGGATGAGCTCAGGGCGAGAGAGAGCGTAGGATACGCACGCATGCTCGTAGACACACTCGTGCATATAGACAGAGTTTTCAGACAAACCAGACACACACTATGGCACACACAACATACTTTGCTTGCTGAATGGCTTTCATTGCACACACACACTCACACACACACACACACACACACACACACACACACATCTCACTGCTTGCTTAATGCTTTGGAATTGATGATTGATTTAGGTTTAGTGCTTGTGCAGGCATGGGGCTGGTTTGTAGTTTCTTTAGTTTTCATTGTTCAGTACTGTACTGTTCATCTGCTTTGTGTGGGAAACATCTAAAAGTACAAAACGCAGCGCTTTCCCAAACTTTACCAAACATGTTGAAGTGGCACATTACTTCTAGAGTCATTGTGGTGTTCAGAGTAAGATGAATCGGAAAATATCTGATTAGTCTAGTGTAGGGGTTGACAACCTGCGTTAGTCCTGTCGCGATAACTGCTTTTGTCAGACGATATATCGTCCCAGAAATAATTGCGATAATCGATTTGTCATTTTAAGACCGTTTTATGGCACTGATGATAATAATGATAATATAATGGCATAATAATGCAAGTACACCCTTTCAAAGCGCAATGAACTTTTAATTCTTAAGAATTTTCAGACATAGGAATTGAAATGTCAAAAAAAAAAAAATGAAATAACGTAAATAAATAAATAAAACGCCCAATCAAAACAATGAATAAACTGTACTGTAATCCAGTATTGTGAATTCTTTACGCTTTAGTTATTCATTGTGCGTGTTTCAGTGCGTCGTTACGGAAAGAGCGTATTCCCGACGTGACTTATCGTTCTACCGAGCGCCTAAATGAAACTCAAGCTCACGTGTGCGTTCGTGTCATTTAGTGCAGTTGTGATATTGTGTGTATGTTGTGTATGTGTCTGATTAATGCGTACAGGATGCGTTTGGGTGAGTTAATTACCCCGCGAGTAAAGCGCTACAGTTTACCCGTGTGCGTTCGTTCGATCCGGATTATACGGAACGCTAGAACTGTTCTTTCTAGATTGTTCTTCTTCAAAAAAAAAACCTTGCCAGTGCATTGTTAATCCCTGGCGTGACCGTTTTTCAACAGTACGTTTGAATCCAAATCGGTGCTAGTGCAGGCTACACGTCTTAAATTCGAACGCACGCAGTTTTTTTGCATTCGGATGTGCGTTTTTATCTGAAATGCGACGGAATTCGACCGCGCGAGAGCAGACGAGAGGACCGGAGCGGCGCGAACGGCTAAAACGTCGGTGACGTTCGTTCTTATGTAAACAAACACGCGTGTAAGCACAACGGGCGATATCGACGTCAGCAATGACGATCAAGGTTACGTTCCAAATATCGTGCGATAAGTCGATAACGCCGTTATCGTGACGGGCCTGACTTGTGCTCGACTCAGTATTTCAGATCGCCAAACTGAACACTCGAACAAATACTGTAGAGCCAATTAATAAAAGTCTGGAGAAGAAAAAAAAAACGTTCGTAATTCATCAACTCCTGTTTCCTTAAAAAACCAGTACAGCCTGTCTAGCGCATCCGCTGTTGCGGTCTGTCGCATGTATTTACGTCAGTTATTGCACTGAAGACAACTCGTCACATCAGAGACTAGCTACAGCGCCAGAAAGTCGGAAAGATTAGCGTTTTCTCAGGCTTTCAAAGATTTATTTAAAATTTCATTTACCTTCTTTGGTCTGATTAGTGAACTGACGACGTGGCTTGTTTTACATGTAACTGAGAATGTTCAATGACGATTGGACAGAAAGGTTTATGTTTCGCATGATAAACTAAACATTAGGTTTCTCCCACGTTTATTGGCCATAAAACGATTTTTTTTCCTTTAGGTTTTTATCATATTTTATTTTTAAACAGAGTGAGCAATTTAGTTTTTAACATAGCCGTTAGATACTAAATCAGGGTCGTGTTTTTTGTGTGATTAATTTGCTATTTTACGTTCTCAAATTGAACAATTATGTCCACGCTTTAATTCATTTCTGCACTCCTCTAAAGAAAACATGAGGACAAGCTGACCAAGCGGTCGGCTACGATTACAGGCTTCGCTGCCATTAATGCGCCATATAAAATGGAGTCCTCAAGAGAAATATCGTCTGAAATCAAGATCCTGTCTCCTTGAAGCTCCTTGAAGCACGATGGGGTGTCGAAGTTCATTTTGAACTCTCTGAACCGAGAAACCGTCCGTCCTTAAAATTTCCTGACCCTGGAGACTCCTTCCGTTAACGTTAAATAAACCTACAGAAAACCTTTATCTTTTGTTAAAGATCGTGCCGTGGATTTGTGTTTATTTCTATTGCTCGAAAGATGCACGCGACATGAATTTTCTGTTCCTCTCTTAGCCCGTAAAACGTGTGAAGATGTTTTCCTGTGATAATCGCATACACTATAGATGCAGCGCTTGGAGATTAGTTTGAAATATGCCGGAGGATTAAGATTGATCGTACTATAGTTTTGACTGCAATCTCAATAAAATGATGCCATGCACTTTGCATGTATTTGTCTTGAGGGAGTAAAAACACGCTTCTGTGTGTCTCTGTACTCATCCTTTCTCTCCATTTTCCCCTCTATATTCGCCGTTATCATAAACATATCCGCTCAGTGGAGGCTCGAGCACCCCGACCTCACCCCTCAAGTCCGCGCAACCCTTTATTTCTGACCCCAAACACTCTTTGACCCTTGCGGAGCGTGAGGATCTTGAGCTGAGGCTGGCTGAGAAAGTGAGGGATGAGAAGGAGTATGAGGAAGAGGAGGAGGAGGAAGAGAAAGAAAGACAGCCTGATGTAAAGAAGGATGACATGATGGCTCGAAGAACTGGACAGTTTCAGAAAGCAAGTGGAAAAGTGTATTACCAGTTCCTCCCGTTGCCTGGCTCTAAGAAAGAAACATGTCCAGCGGATTCGGTTCAGAAAGACAGCAAGAGTGCATCCAGAGATCCACTTTTGGATAGAAACATAAAAACGAAGCGATTCAAAATGGGACAAAGGTGGGCTCGCATGGTGTGGGGCGTGCGGCTTAGTAAATTGTCTAACCTTAGGTTAACAAATTGCTATAAACATTTGGTTTGGTTTTACAACAACTTCTGTCACGCCGTGCATGTTTGTTAACATTCATTTCTTTTTTAAACAACGTATTGATGAGTGAGCTGATTAACTAGCTGACTAACTAATGCTAGCTAGCAGGTTACACTGGATTTGTATTAAATTTCATACATTCAACCTTGATTTACTTCTCGCCACCTACAAGCACAAATACAGTATGAATGTTAATCATGTGACAATATTTGGAATTGTCCATTATAATATGTTGTGTAGACGGCAGCATGGTGGCTTAGTGGTTAGCACGTTTGCCTCGCACTGCGAGTCTCATAGGCTCAAACCCTGCCTCCGGACTGTGTGTACAGAGCTTGCATGCTCTACCCGTGCTTCAGGGGCTTCCTCCGGGTACTCCGGTTTCCTCCCCCAGTCCAAAGACTTGTGCTGTAGGCTGATCGGCATTTCCAAATTTTCCGTAGTGTGTGAATGGGTGTGCGATTGTGCCCTACTACGGGTTGGCACCCCGTCCAGGGTGGCCCCTGCCTTGTACCCCGAGTTCCCTGGGATAGTCTCCAGGCTACCCGTGACCCTGTGTAGGATAAACGGTATGGAAAGTGGATGGATGGAATATGTTCTGCAGTTCGTTCATGCATACACTACATACTCATAAATAGCAGCTTCACAGCCTTGTGTTTGAGTGGCTGGTGTCATCTAACACTCGATGGATGTACTAATATACGCTATCTGAAATTCTAGGCCCGAGCTGACACATTTGTGAGTTGACCCAAATCTGATTTGTCTTTGAGTTTTTATCTAACATCATGAGATTTAGATTTTTGAGTTGTGTGCTCTTTGTGTATTTGTGTTTAAGACTAAGCACCCTTTTAACAGAGTTGAACAGGTGAAACCCGAGTCAAACGTACCATCACCTGCTGCTCAAAAGGACACAGAAGTTCTTGGCTCAACTTCGACTCGTGCCGAGGTTCATTGCGGCAGTTTCAATTACCCTGTTAATGATGAGGACTATAATGACAGAAGTCCCCTCCCTAACCCGGAGAAAGATGACATGCTTGCAAGGAGGACAGGATCATACCAAAATCCAAGTGGGAATCAGTTTAACGCCTTTCTGCCTAAACCTGGCGGTGTCGACGGCAAAAAGAAGTCTTTGAGTGGGCAGTACCGGTCAAACGTCAAAACCAGCGGACAAGAAAAGAAAAATACTCAGGAGAGGTTAGGCGCTTGAAGGAGAGGCGTGTGCATGAATGTGCTTTTCATGCAAGTCCTGTGGCCTTATTTTATATGCAAAAATGTATCTATGGATAACAATTGAATTGCAGTACTTTCTGAAACTGAGATTAATATTGCGGTTGAATGTGATGGCTTAGACTGTAGTATCACAGCAAGATCTCATTGGTTGTGATTCTGTTTGGCTAACTTGTGGTGAAATTGCTTGTACCTTGGATTTCTTAAACCCTCTTCACAATGACTCTATACTCTAACTATATTTCCATGGGTTTGCTTTATACGGTAGACGTTGTGGATTTAGTTTGATTGTGGTTGCATGATTTACTGGTGGCTCTATTGCTTTGGCTTGTTTTATGACTTGTGTACAGTATGTAGCACTCTTAACTACTAGTTTTTATTCCAGCTTTTGTGTTTAGTTAGGTATTGCTCTTAATACAGTTGTCTTGCACTTGTTTCTAGTCAAACACGAGGCATTTTCCACTGCACACTAATAAAACTAAAAAGAAACTGAGCAAACAGGAACGGGAAAGTAACTCTGCTTCTACCATCTGTGGTCCCAACCTTTGGACTGCGAATTTAAAAGGTTGTACCACCAGATACCAATGTGATCATGTTGTGGAGCCAATGCAGAGGTGCTTGGCCTTCTGTCCAATCTATTAGTCTGCAACACAAAGGAGAGGGTAAAATAAGGTAAGTGAAGTAAGAGACCCAGGTACGGTACGATGGTCCATTGCCACTGAACTGGATCTAATGCTTCGTTCTTATTGAGATCAGTCAGCAGACTGGCGAGAACCTAAAAGCTAGGAACAAACCTTCAACATCATCCAGCCAGCCCCAGGAACTGTCTCACCTTTTTGATCTTAGACCATAAGTAGGCCTCAAGTTCTGCGTTTTATTTCCCCCTAAGTGACCAGCCATGGGATTCTAATGAAAAGCATTTCCATGCAGCTTTTTGGAGCGAACATGTGCATCACAGTGTCTTGAGTGTCTAGTCTCACTCTGTAAACTTTATTTCTTGACTTGCAAGGATAGACTTGATCTCTAATATGATTATAATTCCGGAGACGGCAGTGAGAAAGTTTCACTTAAGAAGGGGTGAGAACGTAGAGAGGAACAAGCTCAGTGGCAAATTTCAATCCGCCTTCACAACTCTGTGAAGGTGGAGCTCAAAGTAGGGGTGGCGAATGACGACATGCATACAGTGCCATGGATATAAGTCGGATTGAATGAAAGGTTAGAAAATAAAACACCAGCTAAGTATGTATCTGTGTGTCACCTGTTACAGATTACATGCAGTAAAAACAAGGCAAAAATGTTTCGGTTAAACATCAGTTTGGAAGGCTCTCGAGACATTGTTGCTCCTCTGGATGTTAAAAGTGCACAGACTGGAAATTTGGAGGACTGTGGGCGTAGCTTTTTATGTGCTCATTTTTACCACAATTCTTGTGCCAAGTTTTAAAAGACTGTCTCCAGACATGTATTCTCCAGAGGAATAGTGGATTGGGTTGCTGATCTTTTAAACCATCTCTCATATTGGCGTCTTTTTTCCTGGGCATCGTACAGCTGGCTGTGGTGGCCTCTTCTTACAGGGTGCCAAGATGAAAAAACAATGTTGACATGTCGTGTCCCTGAGTTTGTGGTCCTCTTACCATCTGTATGCCGTCAGTCAGAGTGTTGGGTTGGTGGCACTGGACCCACTGCACACTGCAGGTTTGGAGGCTGATGATGAACTGCTCTAGCACCTCGTCTGAGTTCTCATGGTCTATGTCATTCTGCAGGAGTCAAGGATTCTCTGGGTGAAGTACGAGAATACAGACACTGAGTTTGTTACAGGTGAAGGTGAAAGGGTGCCCCCCAACCCTCCCGACCCCCCCACCCTCTTCTAGTGTCTCACAGAAGCATCGCCTACGGTGACTTCAATGTAGGCCAACCCACTCAAACACAGCCCTCCTTAAAGCTAGTTCTCAGGTGGCAAACTACGAACAAAAACATGAGTCAGCCTAATGCCGAGGCAGCGCTCTATCCCGGTATGTCTCAACTTCAACCAAATGTGCCATATTGGCCAGGGTGACAGTGCTCACATATGGAGTTGAGGGCTGTTCAAAATGGCAATGCCAGCAGCTTATGACTCCAGAATTTTAGCAAATGTGTCCGGTTATTAGATTTACAGGCTGAGGACTGTCGCTCCAGCAGTGCCACAAGGGACTGGATGTCTTGGGCAAGAGGACTCTGCTTCTTCTTCACTTTGCATCATTATCATAGCTATTTTGATACCTATATATCACATCTTACAACATGCTACATTGAGCAATGAACAGAACAACCCCACCCCAAGTGCCGTTTCTTCCTGTTGGTGCAAAAGCAGTATCTATGGTTGGTCCTTCAGCATCTATGGTTGGTCCCCACTCCACACCGCTGGTTAGGAGTCTGATGATGAACTGGCCCTGCACCTTCTGAGTTCTCTTGGTCTGGTCATTCTGCAGGAGTCACAGATTCTCTGGGTGAAGTACATGAACAGAGGAAGAGCACAAACAAGATCTACTATCACAATCTGGTGTAGTATTGGCCCCAAGTGCCATTTGTTCCTGTTGGTACAAAAAGACTATAAATTGAGTATTTGGTACAGGACTAGTAACCTGTGGGAAAAAAAAAATTCAGTTTTCTTGTGCGAAAAGTTTTTGTAATATGTGCAGTGGAAAAGGCTTTGGGCTCTTAGGTGCTTGGATTGTATTTTGCCTCAAATGTAAGTGATTTTGGATAATACTATGTAATAAATGCTTTAATTTTAGGCTGCCCTAATCATGGATAAGAGTTTTGTTAACCTCTTGGTAAAGTTTGTTTTCAAGGCATGGCAATGAAGTTTTTAAGTAAACTAGAGCTTACATGTTCTGTTGTGACTAATCTGAGGTCTTTTTCTTTTTTTCTTATGTGCCTGTCCAAATAACCGTCAGCTTCTATGGTTTGTTTGAACTTGAACTACAGTACCGAATGCTGCTTCTTCACAATGTTATTTCCCTTCCTATCTTTTGCTTCAGTAACCATGGCTACAATCTCAGCCCCACCCCTAGATCTGTGACCCCGCCCCCAGCAGATGTTGATGACATGCCCAGAAAATGCCCTCAAATTCCGGATGGGGAGAAAGCAGATACAATGGGCATGATGGGCGGGGAAATTGATGTTGTGGGCGGGGCCCAGGCACAAAGACCTTTACTTTTATCTGACCCTGATGCACGGCACACGTTTTGCCTGGATGATGAAGTTTTCCCTGTGACGTGAGGAGCTCCTTAACCCTCTCAAACACACACACACACACACACACACACACACACACACCTATAAAAAACCTAGATATTTTCCTCCTTGTACATTAACTGTCTGAACCCAAGCAGCCAACAATCCAATAACAACCAGTTTTATCACATTTAAATCCTATAGGGTCTGAATAGAAGTCTGAGTCCAGTACCATGAACTGTTTTTATTTCATTATCAAAAATGTATACATAAATGTACTCCGTTCTATACTATAGTATAGAACACTGAAAACACCATTGCTATGCTATCTGAAATTAGTAGTTCTATTTAGTAGTATTAAAAAAAGTATTTAAAAATGCTATATAGTGGCTCACAGATGTAGTCAAAGTCCCCAAATTCTTTACTTAAGTGAAAGTGCAATTACGCATCTAAAATAAATACTCTGGTAACAGTTGAAATATAGTTTCAAATTATTATGTCACTTTAAAGTATACACAGAAATGTAAGTGTGTTTGCTTTGTTTTGATTTTGCGATGAGATTTAATTGAATTAAAGTGTGGTGTGTACAATTAGAAGGTCAGTTACTGCAGTACTTTGTGTTAAATGTCATCGTTACCACTGCTTTCAATAAATAAGAGCACAATTATTTTTAGACCTATAGTACCAAAAAAAAAAAAAAAATGTTATTCTTATGCAATTTAAATACAATTTGTAATTATTATATTACTTTTGGATAAGTCATGAAATCAAAATAGTTATTTGTAGTGGAATCAGACTTCTGGACTGTGCACTCTGCTAAACTAAAGCAGGTACTCATTTGCATGTTATGTGACATCATTCTCAAAGGATTACCGATATCAGTCTTGTTTCCTGCAGATCGTAAATCATGTGTGCTTGAATTGACGTAGGAGAATCAAAGTACTTCTCATAGAAGTGATCTAGAAAAGCATTTGGATTTTCAGCTTGTGTTATACGATGGAATTACAGCCGCAATTCCAAAAAAGTGGGGACGGTGTGTAAAATGCGAATAAAAACAGAATGCAATAATTTGCAAATTTCATAAACCCATATGTTATTCGCAGTAGAACGTAGAAAACATATCAAATGTTTGAACTGAGGAAATGTAACATTTTAAGAAAACAATAAGGTCATTTTGAATTTGATGGCAGCAACACGTCACAGAAAAGTTGGGACGGGGGCAACCAAAGGCTGGAAAAGTAAGTGTTAGTAAAAAGAAACAGCTGGAGGGTAATTGGGAACAGGTCAGTAACATGACTGGGTATAAAAAGAGTATCTTAGAGAGACAGAGTCTTTCAGAAGTAAGAGGTTCACCAATCTGCGAAAAACTGCGTGTATAATTTGTGGAACAATTTCAGAATGATGTTCCCAAACGTAAAATTGCGAAGACTATGAATATCTCATCACCTACAGTACATAATATCATCGAAAGATTCAGAGAATCTGGAGAAATCTCTGTGCGCAAGGGACAAGGGTGAAAATCAATATTGCATGCCCATGATCTTCGGGTCCTCAGGAGCCACTGCATTAAAAACAGGCCTGATTCTGTAATGGAAATCACTGCATGGGATCAGAAACACCTCCAGAACTCATTGTCTGTGAACAGTTTGCCGTGCCATCCACAAACGCTGGTTAAAGCTCTATCATGCAAAGAAGAAGCCAGATTCCATCCCATCTTTACTTCTGAAAGACACTATCTCTCTAAGATACTCTTTTTATACCCAATCACATTACTGACCTGTAGCCAATTAACCTAATTAGTTGCAAAATGTCCCTCCAGTTGTTTCTTTTTACTAACACTTATTTTTCCTTTTTTTTTTTTTTGTTGCCCCGTCCCAACTTTTTTGAGACGTGTTATGGCCATCAAATTCAAAATGACCTTATTTTTTTCCTTAAAACGGTACATTTCCTCAGTTTAAACACGTGATATGTTTTCTATGTTCTATTGCGAATAACATATGGGTTCATGCGATGTGCAAATCATCGCATTCTGTTTTCATTTACATTTTACACCGCGTCCCAACTTTTTGGAATTGGGGTTATATTACCACTGTTGATCTCATTAGGGGTCCGAGCACTGCAATTGCTGGAACCCTTTTATTATTATTATTATTATTATTATTATTATTATTATTATTATTATTGAAAGCTCACCATCTTCTTCCTTTAATTTTTAATGTTTTAGATTCAGTCACAAGGCTTCTAGTGTTTCTGATGAAACCGAGTAAGTGCCTGTTTGTTTGTTTTTTGTTATCCGTTTTTACTGTTGATCTTTTCCTTCTCTGTGACCTGCTGAAGAATAGCAGTTTTTGCATGTAACTACTGTAACTTCTTTCACTCATGCATCCAAAAAGAGACGTTCCGATCTAATCTCTAGTCTAGATAAGTTTACTGTAGTGGAACACACACTAGCATGCACACTAGGTTTTACACACTCTAGCATACACAGTAGTATGATGGTGTTGAGAATGTATTTTAAAGATCCTTTCCTAATTGACTGACGTTGGCCTCGTTTCATTACTTCATTTCCCTTTTCTCTCTGCATCCTGCACTGGGTTTTAACCTTTAAACCTCGGCTCAAGGTCCACGGCCTTGGACTTGTGTGTACGCTGTTAACAGATGTTTGTTCCACTTCTTTTGTTGTTTACAGGAGCATCAGTTTGACTGACATGCGTGACGAAGAGGAGGATGTGGACTCGCTGTCACCACACAGACAAACACGACATGAGAGGCTGCACAACCAGTACAACAAACTCAAAGAGGAGGAGGACCAGTGGCAGGATGTGAGTCACATCTGAATGAATGCTCCGTGTAACAGTATGAAGGAAAATAAAAAGTCCATATGATGCAGACATATCTGTTCACACATTTGCGTGTGGACAAAACTTCATACATTATCTCCTTGTTTTATATAAGTAACATGACACAGACATGCTGTTATAAGAAAATAATCAGAGATGGATTAGTGTGATGCAATCTATCCATGTTATCCAGAAAGCACAACGCCCTCCATCCTGAAGGCTTATCCGTCTGTTTGTGTGTCTGCATGCATACAGGACTTGGCGCGGTGGAAGAATCGAAGGCGCAGTGCATCTCAGGACCTGATCAGGAAAGAGGAGGAGAGGAAGATGATTGAGAAACTGATGACGTCGGAGGGACGTTCTCATCGCAAGAAGAGCATCAAAACTTACAAAGAGATTGTGGAGGAGAAGTGAGGAACCGTCACTATAATCCTCTCTCTCTCTTTTTTTCTGTGTTTCTGTCTGTTTTTTTCTCTGCATGATGTCTTACCCTCAATCTTTCCTACTTATTCATACTTATTTTAAAAATATGTATAAAATAAGATTTTTGGGACTGCAGCATTTCCCTATAAAGAACATGGGGGGGACGACTAAAAGTGGGCCTGCTGTGTGCTGTGAGTCCTGATTGACCTTCAAAAGCATGATATTGCAAGATATTTCATCATGTTTTCATGTCCTTGGATTCTCGTTCAACCTGCATCGTGTATAAAGCATGAATATCAAAGTCTTGTTATTTATTAAGTGTTATAATTATTTGTGCCTTTTTTTTTTTTATCTCTCTCTCTACACTTGCTCTAGGGAGCGTCGAGAGCAGGAGCTGCACGAGTTATACTGCCAAGCCTCGACTCCCGAAGAGAAAGCAGCCATATTACAGCGCTATGCCCTCCGCTTCACCATCAGCGACGCCATATTGGAGAAACTCCAGCTTCCAAAACTCCCATCTGTCGCAACACTCCAATCGGCATACGCACTGAACGAAGAAGCCGAACGTCCAGAGTCTCAGACATTCACTGAAATAGAAACAGATTCTAGCGACCAGTACTTTAAACAAATCACACACCCTATTATGCACAGCCACCTCAACACTCCAGATTTGACACCTATCCAATACTCTAGAACTCCAGAAGTCCCACTTTATTCAGATATCCCCCTCTCAGTAGTCCGAGACTCCAAAACGGCAGAAGTCCAACTTTCTCCAGTCCGAGACTCCAAATCGGCAGAAGTCCAACTTTCTCCAGTCCGAGACTCCAAATCGCCGGCAGTCCAACTTTCTCCACTCCGAGACTCCAAATCGGCAGAAGTCCAACATTCTCCAGTCCGAGACGCCAAATCGCCGGCAGTCCAACTTTCTCCAGTCCGAGACTCCAAATCGCCAGCAGTCCAACTTTCTCCAGTCCGAGACTCCAACTCGCCGGAAGTCCAACTTTCTCCAGTCCGAGACTCCAAATTGCCAGAAGTCCAACTTTCTCCAGTCCGAGACTCCAAATTGCCAGAAGTCCAACTTTCTCCAGTCAGAGATTCCAAATCGCCAGAAGTCCAACTTTCTCCAGTCCGAGACTCCAAATTGCCAGAAGTCCAACTTTCTCCAGTCCGAGACTCCAAATTGCCAGAAGTCCAACTTTCTCCAGTCCGAGACTCCAAATTGCCAGAAGTCCAACTCTCTCCAGTCAGAGATTCCAAATCATCAGAAGTCCAACTTTCTCCAGTCCGAGACTCCAAATCATCAGAAGTCCAACTTTCTCCAGTCCGAGACTCCAAATCGCCAGAAGTCCAACTTTCTCCAGTCCGAGATTCCAAATCATCAGAAGTCCAACTTTCTCCAGTCCGAGACTCCAAAACTCCAGACGTCTCCCTCTCACCTTCCCTTGATTTCAAAACCTTAGAAGCCCCTCTTTCTCAGATCAGAACAACCAAAACACCTGAATTCCCTCTCTCGCCTGTTCGGATACCCCCTGTGCCGTCCAGACCTGTGCCATTACTCACACCAAAACCATACAGCCAGCCCAAATTTAATCAGCCTTCTTATAAGCAAGTTAAGGTAAAACATATTCTTTTTTTTCTTTTTTTTTTAAATATAAACAGTAGGGTTCAAAAGCACTGGGGCTGTGATGCAGTTACTATCCAAATTTTTTACGGTATTTAAGCCTGAAGTGGGCGTAGCCTAAACAGAACATTTGCGTTATTGTTTTTAAAATATGAACTCCTCCACAAAACACTGAGAAAAACTGAAAATGCCAGCAGTCTGTGAAGTCTGGTTCTGACAGTTAGTTAGTATTTTTGTTTGTATATGCCTGCGATATATTCTAAATAATTTAGTCAGTTTTATTTCCCAGAATATAAATAAACTAATTTAAACCCTGAACAGGCAGTTACTAGGGATGCCATAAATGCTTGTCGGTAAGCTTTCGGACCTTATTGTATATTCGTTTATAGGTTATTCCTTCACTTATTGTGTTTTTATGTTCGCTTTGTTTTATTTTGGCCAGAATGATGGACTGGTGCGTGTGAATGGTGACTCCATTGTAGAGGACACAAGAGAGAGCCCAGTGAGACCCGTTTCCTTCACCCCAACACCACCGAAACCAAGTCCGTGTCCTCAGCGTTCGTCAGAAATCTCAGCAGGAAGTGAAACCACAGCTCAGGAGTGCACTCGGACCATACCCATTCAAAAAAGCGAACATGTTAAAGAAGAGAATGACAGTCACAGCAGTCCAGTTACAAAGAGTACAGAGGACAAGACTTCCAAAACTCTCACAGATTCTGAACTAACAGGTTGGAGACGTTTCTGCTCTTTGGCTAAGTTTGTGTTGTTTCATTTCATCTGTGTACGCTCTAATCGTCATCACAGTGTGTCCAAAGTGTATGAATGGCTGAGTGAGTGTGTATGTGAGTGTGCCCTGCGATGGATTGGCACCCTGTCCAGGGTGTACCGTGCCTTGTTCCCAATGCTCCCTGGGATCGGCTCCAGGTTCCAGTGGCTCAGTGTGTCGTTTCTTGCTTGTCATAGGAAAGCAGACCGTCCCTGCTCCAGCAGTGAAGCTCAACTGTGTGGTGAAGACGACCATCGTGACGGAGCTTAGAGAAACACACTCGCTCCCCACAACAGACGCTCCTATTGCTGACCAGGTATAGCTGATACTTTTCATTTGGACTAATGCAAAAAATCCTCTTTAGCAGGGGGTGTGTCTAAGTTAGCTCCCTAATTTTGGTGGCCTTTAAACTGTCAGACTAATTCATTTATTAAACATATTATTAAAAGTGCATGTATTGTAAAGACACTAGAATACCCGGGCTTTAAAGCAGAACATAGGATATTTAGGCGGATGGATTACAAAATGTAGTGGAAAGGAAAAAGTATGAGCAATAACATCTACCGTAGACTTAACCTTTACCTTTGTAACATTTCATATGAATAGAGGTGTGGAAATTATGTATAGTCCCCGCCGAAACTATCGGAACTGCAAGGCCAGTTCTTTTTTTTTTTTTTTTTAGACCGAAGACATTTGGGTTTGAGATCAAAAGATGAATATGAGAAAAGAGTTTAGAATTTCAGCTTTTATTTCCTGGTAGTTATTGGTTTTGTAGACGTGTTAAACGACATAGCACATTTTGTATCAGACCACCCAATTTGTAGGCGAGCAAAAATATTAGAACATTTGCCTGACCGGTCTTTCTTGTAACCCAGGTGTGTCCTGTTAGAGTGATTGTTTGAACAATAAATAGCTCTGAATGTCTACTCTTGGTTTTAGCCTTCAGTTTCACCTGTGAAGACTGCGTTTGTTGTTAAAAAGGATAAACCAACATGAAGATCAGAGAGCTGTCTATGGGAGAAAAGCAAGCCGTTTTGAAGCTGAGAAAAGCGGGAAAATCAATCAGAGGCACTGCACAAACATTGGGTATAGCCAATACAACAATTTGGAATGTGCTGAGAAAGAAAGAAACCACTGGTGTACTGAGCAACAGACACCGAATTGGTCGGCCAAGGAAAACAACAGCATCTGATGACAGAAACATTGTGAGAGCTGTGGTACAAGAGGAATAAAACACTGCAGGATATGTGTTCTAGGAAAACTGGAAAAATTGCGGGGGGGGGGGGGGGGGGGATTATTGTGTTGAGTTAAAGTAGGAAGAACCAATTATAACTGGTAGGATTTCCAGCAATTTTGGTTTTATGGGTAAGAATAAAAATGATCATCAGACGTACTGGGTATTTTAAAATACATTTTACAATTGTATTGCTATAAAAGAAATAAATATGGTACATAACATTAGGATTAATAAACTGAGATTAGATATTATTCTGAATGTGTGTTAATGTGAATGCTTCTGAACCGTGAAATGATGTCACGTTTCCCCGATGTTTAGATGAGCTGTTCAGACGGATTAGGCCAGAAATCTGATGAGATTTCCTTCACTGAGTCCAGAAACGCTGACGTTACCTCCTACTCACTTACTCTGTCAGGTAACATATTACCCACAGTTCCTTGCTTTGCTAACCATTTAAACTCTCCTCATTATCAACTCTCTTAAAAAATTGGAATTTACTTTGGATTTCCCTTCAAATTTTGAATTATATTCCTCACTCTGTATGCTTTATCCCTGTTTCTACTTTTCTCTCTGTTCATTTTCTGCCTCTGTGTTTATTTTTTAAACCCATCTTTTCCCTCTATGGCTGTTTTTTTAAAAATGTATTTTATTGTGTGTCCTTATATATGTGTGTGCGTCAGATCCCACACACTCCTCCAGTAGCTCTAGGTTACGCTGGGAATTCTTCGCGCCTGCAGGTAAAACTGGTCAGAGTGGAGAAGGAGGGCGCATTCATCCACCTACTTTTCTGTCGCATCTTGTCCTTCGTCAGGGTCCGGTCCTTGTTGATCCGTCCATTCTGAAATGTTTTACACGTTTACACATTGCAACCTGTTGAGGGCATGAAGGGATCTTTTACAACTGATAGGCATTGATATATATATATACACAGTGCTGTGAAAAAGTATTTCCTTTTGTTTCTGGTGTCTTCTGTTTTTGTGTACAGTATATCTCGTATTAATAGTTTTAGATTTTCAAACAAAATGCATAAACCATAAAACAAAGGCAACCTGAGTAAACACACAATACTAAAATATTAGATATATATATTTTTTTTTATTGAAGCAAAAAAAAAAAAAGAGTTATCCAACACCTATCACCCATGTGAAAAACTAATTGCCCCCTTAAACTGAAAATCTGGTTTTGCGACCTTTAGCAGCAATAACTGCAACCAAACGCTTCAAATAACTAGAGATCAGTCTTTCACAGCGCTGTGGTGGTATTTTGGCCCACTCTTCGTTGCGGGACTGCTTTAGTTCAGCCACACTGGAGGGTTTTCGAGCAAGGTCCTGTCACAGCATCTCAATTGGTTCAAGTCAGGACTTTGGCTTGGCCACTCTAAAACTTTAATTTAGCTTTTTTTGAGCCATTCAGAGGTGGATTTACTCCTGGATTTATTCCATTTTTGCCCAGTGTCTTTCTGATAGTGGAGTCATGAGCAGTGACCTTTATTGATGGAACAGAGGCATGTAGGTCCTTTTATGTTTGTGACTTCCTGGATGAGTCGTTGCTGTGCTCTTGGAGGAATTTTGGAAGGTCGGACACTTCTGGGAAGGTTCACTACTGTACCGAGTTTTTCCATTTGTAGATAACGGCTCTCACTGTGGTCCTCTGGAGTCCCAGAGCCTTTGAAATAGCTCTGTAACCCTTCCCAGACTGATATATTTCAATCACCTTCTTCCTCATCCTTTCTGGAATTTCTTTCAATTCTGGCATAGTGTGTTACTGAGTAAGACCTTTTAACCAACTTCATGTTGTTGAAAAAGTTCTATTTAAGTATTGATTTGATTGAACAGGGTTTGCAGTAATCAGGCCTGGTTGTGTCTAGTCCAGCTGAACCCCATTATGAATGCAGTTTCATAGATTTGGGGAATTAGAAGCTATGGGGGCAAATACATTTTCACACAGGCTTTAACTTAACTTTTTTGCTTCAATAAATAACAGTATCATTTTTCACAGCGCTGCATATATACACACAGTACTGTGTAGAAGTCTTAGGCACTCAATTTGTTTGTCCAAGCTTTGTTCTAGATTTTCTCTTTTATTATTTCTGCCTTATCGAGTCAGTACAAAAACATGTTCGATTTCCCAACATTAGTTTTCCAGCACAAAATTAAACGTTACAGAAAAATGTTTACATGGCACTTTTCAGGGTTTTGCTGCAAAAATAAGAAGCAAGTGCGACAGTCAAAGTTCAATTCAATTTCAGTTCAATTTTATTTGTTTAGCACTTTTAACAATGGACATTCTCCCAAAGCAGCTTTACAGATATATATATGAATTCGGGATATAGATTTTAAATGTATGACTTCATCCCTAATGAGCAAGCCAGAGTCAACGGTGACGAGGAAAAACTCTCTGAGGAGGTCCTCCCATGAGGAAGGAACCTTGAGAGGAACCAGACTCAAAAGGGAACCCATCCTCATCTGGGTGACACCAGATAGTGTGGTTATAAATAAATCCCTTCTATAACTGTGTACTACATGATCAAATAGTGCAGTTACATAACCAGGAAATTCATTATCACATTATCACAGAGTTACTCTGTAATCAGACAGCTTGCTTCTAGCTGCATGTGGTCCTAGTATACGTACTTCTGGCTTGTCAGGATTGAGTAAAAAGAAGCATCGAGTGTCTGATGTCCTTTACACATGTCTTTGCTGAAACATATACTGTAGCTGTGTGTCATCAGCAAAACAGTAGAAACTAGCACCATGTTTACGAATAATTTGACCCAGAGGTAGCATATATAAAGAAATGAGAAGTGGGCCTACCTTGAGGGACACCAAACTTTACCTCAGTATGCATAGAGAAGTCATCATTTACATCCATGAACTGATAACGATCAGTCAAAAAAGACCTGAGCCAAGACAGGGCCGTTCCCTCAACTCTGACATTTTCTATTCTATCGAGGAGAATAGTATGATCAGTAGTATTAAAAGCTTCACTAAGTTCAAGCAACACATGCAGGGAGACACAACCCTGATCAGAGACCAGTATAAGGCCACTTTAAAGTCTCCAGAAGAACTGTGGCTGGTTCTGTAAGATGCTCAGTAAAACTTACCAGCTGATTTCCTTATAAAATTGCACACCCAAGACCACTAATATATATTTTTTTAAAGCAAGCCAAATGTTGACTTTGTTTCATTTATTACTGTTTACTGCTCTTTATAGTACTTTTTTTAATATAGAAAGGCATATGCCTAAGACTTTTTGCACAGTACTGTAAATAACCTGCTCCATTTTGTCCTCACTAGGCTTCCGTAGTAAGAACCAGGCAGGAACCATTTTTAACACACCCTAGCAATCTTCCTGTGCTATTTTCCACATTCCCGTATATACTCATTCCCGTTTTAAAATGAGTGACACATTCCAGTTGAATTTGACCATTTTGGCCACAAAACATTTACTTTTAATGTGTCATGTAACGAATTTCACCCGTTTCTGCAAAATAATTAACTGGAAGTAATTATGTAATAAGTAGAATGTGCCCAGAACTTATTAAATCGTGGGCTCAAATTACACAATTTATTATGTGACAACATACTAGAAATCGTAACGAATAAAAAAAAAATAAAAAAAAAAGAACCAACTTTCAGAGGTGTTTTGTATACGTTCTTCCTAATAGTAAGAAGACGTTGACAAGGGTGTGTCAAAAAATGATAGAGAATCATGGAACTACAGTAGTGGAACATACACGATGAGTTCCTGATGATTGCGTTCCTTATAAACTGTACTCTTTTACAGCATCCTCCATGGCGCTTTGTTGGAACAAGTTTTGAAGATGCTCTTTCCATGTTCTTTCATTATTGTCCTGTTCTACACTGTTTTTATGTCTTCATTAGCTTGTCATAGAGCAACAAGCAGCCATGTGTTTGGAATGAGCGTGTTCTCTCTATATATTCCAGCGTGTAAACTACCTCCTCTCTCTTTTCCTCTTTCATTTTCCACAGATGGATTCGACTTCACCAGCGAATGTGTGAGTACCTCCGATCATGCACTCTCACCGTCTTCCTCTCCTTTGCTGTCTTGTTTTTGTTTCCTTTACACCAAGTAGAAGCTGTCCTGTCATTTCCCTTTTCCTCCTCTTTCCCTGTATTTTTTTTTTTTATTATTATTTTTATTTCTCGCTGTGTTTAATTGTGTGCGTCAGATCGAAACCCCAATCTTGAACCTTGCAAAGAGGGTCAATCACTGGACGTGGGACCCTAACGAAGAGCGTAAACGGCAGGAGAGGTGGCAGCAGGAGCAGGAGCGCCTGCTACAGGTACATCGGAAGGTCACAGGTGTGTCACATTGACCTGTGACCTTCCACAGCTAAAAGATGTGGAAGCGCAGCTCTAACTGTACTGGACATCCATAAGATGTAAGAAGAGGCTTGTAATGATTGCGTAGATCGATTGCAGTAGACATTTTGGATTTGGGATTAAGTACCGAGTTGTTTTTTTTTTTTGGTTTTTTTAATTTTTTTTTTTTAAATCTCGAGGTCCAGAGCTGCACTCACTGTCCTTGTAGCCGGTTGTTGTTGTTTTTTTGTTTTGTTTTTCCCCCACTAAGAGCTGGTGGTCTTCTGTTCCCGTCTCATCTCATTTCACCGTTTCTATTCTATCTCTTTTTTTTCTGTCTCTTAAACTCTCAGATATAATTTATCCATTACGCAAAGTATAATATAATCGCATACGGCTGTAGACCTACACAATGACGAGACTCGAAGCCAGATTGCATAATTATTGTTATTATGCAACACAAGATTGCATAAGTCTCTGATGAAGATTCGTTTCCAGGCCTATTTGTGTTCCTAAAACCTGCTAGAAGAGGTTTATATAACAGCAGAATAGCGTATACTCCTAGACACAGCGAACATGTACGAGTAAAGAATGAAAACCTGCTGGGGCTTGCCATTATAGGAAAATAATCAACAACAGGATAGTGTGATGCGAAGCTGATTATTATTCAGCGGCCTGTTGTGTAACGTATTAGAACGAGCGCATTAATATAAACCTGTGATTTCTGACAGTAGTTTTAGCTGTAACATAAAATGATGGGTATATTACATATATTAATGTGCATGTTCTCATACGTTGTTGTTACTATAGTAACAGCTAAGGCTACTAATAAACAGATTGAGGAAAGTTGTTATTTAACAATGACAACATACAGTCGTACAAGCTTTCTGTCAGGAGCCATAGTTATGTTTAATGTAGTGGAACGTCCACAAAACAAGCTTTTTTTTCCCTCTTGAAGTAAAATAAGTCATAAAAATATGCATATCGGAACCTGTCGTGTTCCGAAGAAACCGAAAACCCCAAAATGAACAATTCAGCGGCGCCGTGATGTACAATTTGTCATTCTTAAACAGCGGATTAATTAGGGATTTACGTTTTGGCACAAATCCTTAGAATTGTGAGCGACATCAATGGTGTCTGGAGCTCTAGGTAATAAGTCTAATATTATTTCAGGGTAAAATATCAATCACTCAGTTGCAAGGGAAGTCAATGAGGAGATTTAAAACACCTGTCTGCGCTCCCTGTAGGAGAAGTATGAGCAGGAGCAGCAGAGACTGAAGCAGGAGTGGGAGAAAGCTCAGAGGGAGGTAGAAGAAGAGGAACGGAAACACCACGAAGAGGTACATCTCGTCAACGCTCCATTTCTCAGACACCCCGCTACGATAACGATGTACCGGTGCTGATTTGTTCCACGTTATCATACATAACCGACGAGTGATTGATTCTGAACAGGAGCGACGGATCTTGGAGGAAACGGTGGCCCCGCTGACCCCGCACTCGTCCTCTGGTGTGACGGAAGCTCCGCCCGCTTCCACAACCCCTCACGACACCATTGTGCTGTCATTGGCTGACTGGGAGAGGAAACAGGAAATGCTGGAGAAAGAGGCAAAGATGAACCAGAGAAATGGTTTAGAGCACAGGTGAGAGAGTGAATATCGACAGTACAGTCATTTTACAGCAGGAAACTCATTGTACTTAGTCCAGTGTCAAGTGGGCTGGACCAAAAAAAAAACCAAAAACAAAACATTTATTAGCCCAATAACACGTCAACATCCTGTCTTCTGTGGGTTTGTTTATCTAGAGTGCTATGTACAAGGTACATTCTGAATACCCAATGGATTGAACATGTACAAAACAGATGAATAGACTTCAATTAATTACCAAGAAAACAAATGTTCCAAATTATGGTTTTACCATACAGACCCATGCATAAGTATTCACTCCCCCTTTCTTGAACTGTTCCGCATTTTGTCATGTTACACCCTCTAAATGAAATGGATCTAATTGGGATTACATGTCAATTTTTCAGCCTTCTAATGAAGAATTACATTTCATTAGCACATTTTGGTGGTAGATGTGTTCATGACCCTGAAGGGGTTTTTTTTGTTTGTTTGTTTTTGCTTTATTTTGCCCCCTAGTGGACTAACAGAGTAAATTCAATTCAATTTCAGTCCACAAAACGGGTTTAATTTAGACCACGGATTGTAAATGCATATTTTGGGTCGGATTAGAACCTTTATCGCGCTGGACCTTTCCAGCCGGCTGTATGATTTGTTTTATAGCGTAGAGAAATACAAAGAGGAAAATGATCACGGGTCTCAAATATATCATTTGTTAACACTTTATTTGAAAGACGGTTGAATGTGGACGCTGTAGGAAACCTTTTACCACCCCGAAGTTGATTATCGATGATCATTTTTTATAATCAACTAAAGAACGTGATACCTTGTATCCATTTATAGTTGCGTTTAATTTTATGGAATGTCTACAATAAACAAGTTAGTTCCTGTTATCACTTACGTTCCTGTTATTCTTCCCCAGCCTTCTTTTTCTCTTCTGAAGTTAAGACAAAAAAAAAAAATGCAGCCTGTCATGTTGCAGAGGAACCATAAAGCTCTCCGTCCTGAGGATGCACCTGTGTCGGAAAACGTCTTGCTTTACCTCTGATTGTTACGACGCACTGACGCTGGAGCGTGTCACTAGAAAGGCTTAAACATCAACTAGTGTCTACTTTCCAAATAAAGTATTATCTGTGATTTATGTCCACACACAGATCTGACCAGACAGAAGTGGTGTCACCTCCACAACAGAATGACCAGGGAGCAGAACTTCAAGAAAGTCAGTCAGCTACACCACAGCTGCAGTTCATACAGGGTGGGCGGTCCGAATGAAACGCTGACGTACAGTATGACTAACGCAAAAACTAATCGACTGTCGAATGTTTCAGATGTTCTATGTTTACTTGATTAACAACAGATTTTCTTGACATAGAAACAGGGCTATAAATATACAGCGCCCTCCATTAATATTGGCACCCTTGGTAAATATGAGCAAAGAAGGCTGTGAAAATTTTGTCTTTATTCTTTAAGCTTTTGATCTTTTGTTAAAAAAAAAAAATCACAGAAATACTCTGCTCTCATGAATATCAAACAATTGCAAACACAACACAGGTTCATCTTAAAAAAAAAAAAAAAACTTTGTTAAATGTGTGTGCAACAATTATTGGCACCCCTATGAATTCATATGAGAAAAATATATTTGAGGTATATTCCCATTGATGTTTTAAATTCAGTCACTGGGTGACTAGGAACAGAAAATGGTTCAACCATGACTTCCTGTTTCACAGGGGTAGAAATATGAGGTAACACACAGGCAGAGAATTTTTGTGAATTTTTTGAACAAAAGATCAAAACAATAAAGACAATTTGTCTCATATTTGCCCAGAGTGCCAATATTAGTGGAGGGCATATTAGTGTAGCGTATGTATGTAATTTGTGCCATACTTTATTATATTAATCATGTGGACATTTTCTAATTAAATGTATAAATAAACAAAGAATGCCGTACTAAGAGTGATATTACATGTAAATATTTAACACGTTCGAACACACAGTCATTGGAGTCAAGCTTTGTCTGTGGAGAAATCTCAAAAAGCCTTGTATTAGTTCTAATATTAATATTTAATACCCTGTGTAATGAGCATATTTAAAGAATAGGAAGATTTGGCCCAGCAGGTGGGTTTTTAATGAAAATTAAAAAAAAGGAAATATAGCTAAATAGCAATGACAGACAGTGTCTAAAAAAAATAAAATAAATAAATAAATATTTTTTTCCCCAAAAACCAATAAAATGGAATAATAATAATTTTTGACTGTTATTATTTATCTCTTGTAATGTTGAATAAATTACATCACTCGATTTTACTTTACTCATTTATTTTACTTCTTTGCGCTTTTAGAGATTCGTTATTTATATTTAAATTAATGTTTAACTAATTATTGCTTAATAAAAAAAACCCTGCATACAGTATATTTAAAAAAAAAAAAATGCACATTATCATCAAGTCACTTATTTATTGGATATTATTCCACAAAACCAATAAATAAAAGTATATATTATGTAGAATATAGAATTATTTTTACGCGAGATGAATAAGAGAATGCCGTGCTTTAAGGTCGTCTGTGAAACTCGCGATGGAAAAGTCCTGAGGTGAAACACGGTAACGTTTCTGAGGCAAGATTTTGACTATTTTGGCCAAAAACATAAAGCGTCATAAACGTAAAATGCTCACCTTCTTTGGTTTACACACGGTGTAGCACTGCGGCTGATTCATTCACTGTGGGTCTGTGGAAGGAAAGGATCTTTCATCTTTTTTTAATTTTTGCACAGAAATACACACACACACACACACACACAAATATACTCGGTTAACATGTGTGTCAATACAGATGGTTCTTGGCGCTGCAAATCAGAGAGCAGACAGGAGTGGAAAAAAACCGCCTCCCTGGACCGGAATGTGAGCCCTTCACAGAGTCAGCCTCCGAGGATGAGGAGGTGTGTGTACACGTGTGTGTGACATGCATGTGGGCATGCGTAACGCCTATGGATATGGATCAGCTTGTCTCTGATTCGCACAGCGTCCATTTGTGCTTGAACTTTTATTTTGAAGTTATTCCAAGGCCTTTTAACTGAAAAAAAAAATCCCCCGATTTGTTCAGTTGCTTTTTTTTATTATTATTTATTTTTTTATTCATGTCATAATCTTTAAGACCTTCAGACATATTCGTGATGCTATTAAAAACTTATATGATGTGCTGAAAAATGAAAGCAAGCCAGCAACAAAAAAAAAAAAAAAAAAAAAAATACTGCTTGCTTTCTCATGTGTATGTATGTGTGTACGTTTGTGTATGTGTGTGTGTCTGCGTGTTGATGTGGTCAGGTCTGGGTCGTACGAAAACATTTTAGGGATACACACATCTCCATCATCACAAGACACATCACCCTCATCTTCAGACAGGTAGGACACACACACACACACACACACACACACACACACACACACACACACACACACACACCCCCCCACACCATTGCTTGCACCATCCAGTAAAGTGCATGCGAGGCATTTCCTATCATGTCATTAGGCAATGCTTGTTCTTGCATGCAGTTATGGATATGTATATGCACTTCTTTTTTGTTTTTGTCATGCTCTTATATATGTGGTATAATTCATGACCGGTCGACTCCACCAGCAAAACTGCTTTTATTTCATCACTTAACAGAAATTTCACGTCACTCTCAAGACTTCAAATGCCCAAGCTTGATAAACCTTAGCAGCCTGAACCCTACAAGAATGTGTGCAGGAGTAACATGATCGTATTGGATTGCAATTTTTTATTTTATTTCGGAAACTAATCGTAACGTTGAAACTAAACTACTAGAGCGTGTGGATTTGTCGACAGTTGTAGAAGGTTAACCTGTGAGTGTGGAGGGCTAAAATTTAAAAATAATACGGATTAACAATGCTGTGTAAGGAATGAAAAAAACACTTGGGGGTGTACTGCTACAGGAAAATAATCCACATCAGGACGTTACTGTTACCATGTACACATACAGAAGTGTCTTTTCTTCTTCATATACAGTGGGGGGAATAAGTATTGGACACGTCAACATTTTTTTTCATTAAATATATTTCCGATGAGGCTATTCACGTGAAATTTTCACCAGACTTTGGTATTAACTCAAGAAATGCGGAAATATAAAGAATTCACAACGTTAAAATCCATAAATGAAGTTATGTAGAATGAAGTGGAATGACACGGGGAAAAAAGTGATGAACACGCTAAGAAAAAGCAGTTCTCCAAGGCAAGGTAAGGCAAGGAACCAGCTGAAATCCATAAGTAATTATACCCCCTGTCTGTGCAAATTAATACCGTAGCGATGTGCCTAACGATTACCATTTTGAATTTATTAATGAACGACGCATTGCACTTTTTATCCATTTATAGTTATATCAAATGTTACGGAATCTCCACGAAGCAATTCACTTCCATTATAACAGCTATAAACAGTCGTTCCCTCGCCTGCCTTTCTTTTCTTTTCTTTCTTGAAGTTAATAAGACAGACCAACGCAACTTGTTTCGCCACTGAGAAACCGTAGAGTGACTTTTCCCGTAGTGGAAAAACCTACTGACGGTTACAGAGCGCTTACACCTTAGACTCCTTGCGTAAATCTTAAATAAATGTCTGTCTGAAGAAAACGTTACCATATCAACGATTAGAGGTTATTTCTTTGTTAAGTTTGTTATTAGGATTAGACCAGATGGAGCGTCTGCCATACAAGTTGTTGCTATAGAAATGATAACATATTCGAACAAGGACTACTTTCAGGGCTGCGGATAATTCTAGAAGATTTGTGAACAACTTCCGACCAATCAGAAACGAGATATTCATTATGAGTAAGCAGACGTGTACACAGTCTGTTCTTTTATCCGCTGCTCAGTGGGCGTGGTATCTCTTGGTTATACTACTTTAATCTTAATGTTTCCTACAAAATATCCTGTATTACAAACGTAGCTGACTTAATATCACAATAAGGTATTGGTTAACTAGCATGATGGGGGGGGGGGGGGGGGGGGGAAGAGTGAATGCGAAATGTTAGCGAATTTGCACAAAATGTTAACTGTACCAGATTGCTGCTGAGGCACCTGTCAAGGGGTTTGATATATTTATCTGGCAGTAAGTGAACAGTTCGTTCTCGAAGTTGATGTGTTGGAAGCAGGAAAAGTGGGCAAGTGTACAGTAAGGATCCGAGCGACTTTGACAACGGCCAAATTGTGATGGCTAGACGACAGGATCAGAGCATGTTCCCATAAGATGCGGTGATTAGTACCTAGAAAAAGTGGTCCAAGGAAGGAATTTCCGACCAATCAGAATCAAAATATCATTCATTAAGCGTAGGCAGACATGCACACAAGCTGTTCTTTTGTCCGATGCTCAGTGGCCATGGTATAAAACTGAGAAAATGCCTGTTGAAGTGTCTCAGTTTCCATCAAAAAGTATGGGGGGGTGGAATCTCCTCAACCACCACTAGTGTGTAGCATCCACCTGGATGATGTGACGGCAGCCATAGTGCTCCAGAACTCCACACACACCAGCTATTAGTGGATCAGAGAGAGTGATGTAGCCAGTTCAGAAATGGGGATTATTAGGGGGCCATGATACAGAAGGGCTAATGGGGGAATTACAACAGGATAGTGTCCATGTCATTATACTGGGGTATTAGCCCCCACACAGACCACAGGGTGAGCGCCCCCTGCTGGCCTCACTAATACCACTTCCAGCAGCAACCTTAGTTTTCCCCAGGAGTTCTCCCATCCAGGTACTGGGCCAGACTCAACCTGGTAGATGCCTAGCTTCAGTGGGAACCCAGCCGAGAGCTGCAGTGAGAAGGCTCTGGCTCTGGTTTTGTTCGTTTGTTTGTTTGCTTGTTCTTCAATTAGTAGTTGTTCTTGTTGTGGTTGCTTAGGTGTGGTTCAGTGATGTGAGGTATCACACGTAGTGATTAGTATTCCATATAGTGCCATATAAGACTCCTGATACGTTGGGTAGGTATGTGGTAGATGAACGGCATAAACGTTCACAGTGTAAAATAAATAAAACACATGAGTATTATGATGAGAAATCTAGACCAAATGAGCCTACATGATGCTTCCAAATACAACGTAATGTTTCCTCCACTTCAAGACAACACGCAATACAAAATTATTCAGTTATTGAGTTATTCTATCAAGTGCTTATTTATTTATTTATCGTATTGTATTGTATTTAAGTTCTTCAAGGAATAAAACACTTGGATGTGTGCTGTTACAGGGAAATAATCAACGACAGGGTGGTGTGATGTGGCCCAATGCGAAGTGGGGTGACTGTTACCTTCCCAAAGTGGATTATTTTCCTATAACAGCGCATCCTGAAGTGTTTTATTTCTCTTATACCACAGCAATTACAGATTCCATTTATTGAAGAATAACATAGCATTATTTTTTAATGCGTTCGAAAGAACACGTTATTATAAACCTTGCCCCGGAGCTATTATCAGAGCTGATGTTACAGAAAATTTATCGACACCTTCTGACCAAGCAGATCAGAGAATTTAACAGCGCTGTGGTATAATTCTATTTAATATACAGCAGAAGTTTGAGTCCATTGCCAAAAAAACAACAAAAAAAAAACATTTTTAATCCCTTAAACCCCTGGCTTATTATTCAATCATTCATTAACACACACAGTTAGAAGAGAACAGGGTTTACGTCTGGACCCATTGACTGACCTGGATGTTTAAGGGGTTAAATTCATCATTCATTAGAAAACTGATACGGGATTTGACGTCATTATAAGCTGTATAAAAATCCTTACATGAATCAAGTGTAATACTTTAATGGAGGCATTCTTGAACGAGATATTATTAAAGAGAATACATATGAAGTATTGTTTTAAAAGTAAACAATTACTACAGTGCTGTGAAAAAGTATTTGCCCCCATCCTGATTCCTTCTGTGTTTGTGTATATCGCATACTGAATAGTTTTAGATCTTCAAACGAAATACAACATAAAACGAAGGCAACCTGAGTAAACACACAATTTTAACCCTTTTTATTTATTTACTTATTTATTTTAAGGGGGGGGGGGGGGGGGTCTGGGGAGTTATCCAACACCTATCACCCATGTGAAAACTAATTGCCCCTTTAAACTTGGTTTAAAAATCTGGTTGTGCCACCTTTAGCAGCAATACCTGCAACCAAACGCTTCTGATCACTGGAGATCAGTCTTTCACTTACTTCTAGGACTAGGACTTTGGATCGTTGTCTTGCTGCATGATCCAGTTGCACCTGAGTTTCAACTTACGGACTGAAGACCGGACATTCTCCTTTAGGATTTTCTTTTAGAGAGCAGAATTTATGTTTCCCTCAATTATTGTAAGTTGCCCAGGTGCTGAAGCAGCAAAACATCCCCACACCATCACACTTCCACCACCATGCTTGTCTGTAGAAATCAGGATGGGGCAAATACTTGACAGAAGAACTCAAGCAAATACTTTTTCACAGCACTGTATATAAGTACAATCATAAAACATTTTTTTTTCAAAGTCATTTTTCTTATTAGATAGTGATCTACAATATACTGTAGTTAATATGAGGGTTTTCAGAACAGTTAGACAAACAGAGTGTTTCTTTGAAGTTATTCTTTAAATATCTGGCGATTTATTTATTTTTAAATTATGCCTAATTCATTCATTGCAGGTCAGTGAGCGCGAAGAAGCTGTGCTCCAGCTGCGCACAGCCTCTGGGGAAAGGAGCTGCTATGATCATCGACACTTTGGGCCTTTACTTCCACATCCAGTGTTTTAAGGTAAGATACATGCGTGTATGTATAGCTGAGTTTGCACATGCAAGCTACTCTGAATTACCCATTTTTACGTTCAAATATGTACTCTGAGTCACCCGTGTGTCCCAGTGCGGTGTGTGTAAAGGGCTGCTTGGTGACACGAGTACAGGAACCGATGTCCGGATCCGGAACGGTGTTCTCAACTGTCATTCGTGCTACATGAAATCTCGTGGTGAGTAGTTTAATTCCGGCATGTTCTATTGTTTTATGTGGATTATAATTAACGTTCATTTCATATTTATCATTGTGGTTCATCATGTAATGGGGACAAGACAGTGAGGTGTATTTATTATGTATGTATATGTATATGTAGTCACTGTGTTGTTTAACAGGGACTCCAGTACTTTAGGTGACCTTTCTACCCTGTAATAGTTTATTCATAGCTGTAGTTGTTAATCCAACACTACAAGCGAACACAAACTTTAACAGTAATGAATATGCAAAAATTATTTATTCTTTCAGTCAGTGAGATGTCTCTCGGTTGTAGATGTAGTGGCAATACAATACAGTTACAAAAAATACGGTGAAACCTTCCAGCCTTTACGCGTTTTGCCACATTTAACATCGGAGTGCTCCAAAATATGCCAAAAGAGCGGTCTTATTTCAGACTAAAAACAGCATGTGTGCAGGTGTTTTGAACTCTCTGATTATAACTGATGCTCTCTGGAAGCCCCGCCCCGTCCCCCCAATTTCACACTAGTAAAGTTTTAGCCCATGCTTACGGTGCTTGAAAGATAGGCGAATGTGGCGCTCTCGCTTTCTGTCAAGATGAAGGGAGAACGAAATTTGCTCCGGGGGCACACGTTCTCTAAAATCCTGGCCTCATGAGGAGGAAAACAGTTTGAATATGTCTAATCAGTATTATATTCACTAATTCAACACTGCCACTGTGAACTTGGACACTGGGCATTTTGCTGTGCGATGATCACGTGCATTTGGACGTGTTGGACTTGTCGGACTTGTCGGGCCATATTCAGAGTTGAGTTACACGTGCGAAGTGAAGGGTTCTTACTGATCTACAGATGTGAACAGCTACAGATGCATGATTTGTGAGGATTGGGCGGAGTTTGGTAAAATTACCCATTATTCTGTCCTTTAGTCATTTTTTTTTGTGCAATCACGGCTTGAATGAGGAGCAGTATTGAATCCAGCGACACCATCTGACAGTTTGATGTAACTGCAATATGTCATGTTGAAATGTATTATTTGGAATGTAAGTTTAAAAAAAAGTGCCATTATTAAATTAAATTAAAAATAAAAATGACTCTGATACAGTTATCATACCATATATTCTTTAGATGATGATGATGATGATGATGATGATGATTATTATTATTATTATTATTATTATTATTATTATTATTATTATTATTATTATTATTACTATTACTAAACTGTATGAAACTTTTATTCCCCACAGCTGCTGGTCAACCCACCATGTTATAAAGTGTTTTTGCACCCGAATTGAAGAGGAACTGAAATATTTGCCAATCCCGCAGAAACCTGGGCCATCTTCACGATGAACACTTAATTACACATAATTCTATTTCATAACATTTAAAAAAAAAAACAACAACAAAAAAAAATAAGCACAAATCGCCTTTTGACACAAAGAGATAAAACTGGAACGTCGTGGGGTATTTGGATGATATTTCTGTGTGAAGCTTACGGGGTTTTTTTCAATTGCTGAAAAGCATCGGTCAGTACTGAAGCCACTTTTTCAAAACTCTTCATATAGTCCGCATTACCGACATGCATCTTGGCCAAACAGTTCATCTCAGCTCCAAAACTCACTCAAACCACCAAAAGCCTTCATACATGTCTCAGTAGAAGCTCGTTCGACCATAACACACTGACCTAAAAAACACTAACAGGGAGCGTTACATAAATGACGAACTTTTATCTTTGACGTTTGAATGCTTTCTCACATAAATCAGTATTTTATTTCAGAATAAGAATAACACCTTTTCACTTTATTGACTGTACTAAAGTAAAGAATGAAATCAGAAATGCAGCTTCAATATCCTTTATTCTTTAGATATCTTTGCATATAGTAACTTACTTGTGAAAACTAAAAAGGTTTTTTTTATATTAAAAAAACAAACAAATTCCTGAAATTCCAGGGCTGCAATAATAAATAATAATAATAAATAATCAACAACATGTATAGTATAATCAGTCATACTGTACAGTACTGTGAGGGTTCTAGTTCTCATCAACATCACATCTTATATCTTCTCCGGCGATGCATCTTGGAAAGTATCTTCTGGAATGTCAAATCCAACCCTGGCAGTCGTCAGGAGAAGTGTCTCCACACCCTGCATTCATGGCATCCAGTAAGGATGTCAATCTGGTCATGTCATGTGGATGGTGGTCATGAACTTTCCACCTCAATGCAGAGAGAAACTCCTCTGTGGGGTTTAATAAGGGGGAGTATAGAGGCAGGAATAGTACTGACATGCTAGGATGTGCAGCAAACCAGTATGTGACTGCAGCGGAGTGGTGGAGTTCCACATTATACCACACAGCAATGAAGGTAGGGGAGTTTCTTCCCCCTCGTTCCTCCGCTGGCCCAAGTCGATTATGCAGGACATCCAGAAAAGAAATGAGCCTGTCTGTATTGTAGGGCCCAATGAGTGATCTGTGTAACAGCAAACCATCACTGGACAGTGCTGCACACATTATGATGTTAGCTCGCTCCACGGATGCTCTCCGTCCAATCACATTTCTTCCCCTGCGGCGTGTTCTCGCCAGGTTCATCCAGCTTTATCTGTTTGGTAACGAGACCAAAAACAGGACACTGAGGTAGGCTTTCAGCTGAAATTACAATCAATTATGTTTGGAATGATTCAGTATTCTGCTAAGATTTTCTATAGATTTCATTCTGGTTACTGCAGAACTGCACGATTTGAACGCGTTTTTAACAGTTTTGGGAGCAGTGTGTTGGCGTTGGAAAACGTACTGGATGTAAATGTCTAGTTTTGCAGGTGGTGGAGTATGAATGAGAAACGAGTTCACGGATTTCGGAGAACGTGGTCACCGAATGCATTTTGTGTGAAAGCGATGAAAAACGACAAACAAACGACGGTTTGGTCCGCATGCGCTTCTGTTTCGCTGACCGTGTGAACAGTTGCGACAACGTGACTTCCGTTTGGACCAATACATGTCAGCAATTGAAAAAAAGAAAAGAAAAAAAAACCACCTGTAATATTTCTGTGGAAAAAAAACGAAGAAAAAAAAAATCTTTCTAATGGCAATAATTTTAATCACCACATGCATGAGCATGCACCGCGGTTAACAAACCTTTAAAAGTCGCTAGCTTATTGTACAAAGTGGCGCGTTCCACTCGCGGAACTTGGGTAGATAAATTAGCGAATAAAACACTGACCTGTTTTTTTTGTTTGTTTGTTTGTTTGTTTTTTAAACTAAATCCCATTATCTAAGCGAGTGACCGAGACGTTAGCTGAGCGACATGGCTGTTGCGTATTTCCATCGGCGGTTTTTGCACTTTAGACTTTTTCATCTACAAACCTTCAGCCACTGACGACAAACAGTTGGGAAGAAACACAAAGATAAGCGTGATAAGCAATGATTATTTCAAAAATGTATCTGTTTCGCTTGGAAATGTAGAAAGTCCGAGCATCTGTCAAACCTACTTGGCTTCCTTTCAGACCTCGAGTGCACTATCTACACCCTTTTATATGACCTAAAAGTGTAGTGCACTTACGGAAGTAGGAGCTCATTTAAAATGCACCTTGAAATTTTTGTCCCAAATGGCTCCCTATTGCACATGGTGCACTATCAAGCATGTAGATGTTAACTTATAGATTATAACGTACACTTGTAAAGCAAATAGTGAGTTATTTGGGGTTAATTTCAGATTTTATTTTTATTTTTCTGTGCAAATTTGAGTTTATTTTGCTTTATATCGCCATAATCGTAGGCACCATATGCTGCATTATTCTGTGAATGAATAAAAAAGGAAAAATCCCGAATATCTCCTTAAAGAACATAAAGCACTACAAAAGGTGTAGAAGCCAGTATGTCATACCCTATATCCTTATCCTATACCCTATGTAGTGCACTTATATAGGTATTGGAAAGCCTTTTAGGATTCAGCCAGAGACTTGAATGGTTTTTTAAAAAAAAAAACAATTTCTTGGTTTTAAGTTAACTGTAGTGTTGGACTGTTTTTGAGTATTTCCTCTTGATTTTTTTCCCCCCTATTTATGTTCTCTTTTATCATCTCATTTTGATCAAATGTTAGTTTGCTGGGTTTGTTTGTTTGTTTGTTTATTTTTTTTTAAATGCATGACGTTTGAAGTCTCTTAAATACTGGATGAATATCGATGATGTCCATCGGGTTGTTCCGGCCGCTTCAGTTCGTTTCGTTTTCACCGTCAGTCGCTTGAGAAGGAACAAGATTTGTCGTGTTTTTTTTGTTTTTTTTTGTTTTGGAGAATGTTTTCTATTTTTCCAGACAGCTGTCGGTCATATCTTATTTCCATGCTGTGCCTTAAATATGACTGCACACTCGCGTGGTCGTGTACGTGTATGCAACATCCAGAGCTTTGTAGAGCTATTTCGTTTTCATTTTGCACTTACGTACTGTGCTATACACTGAGCAAAATTCTCTCCTAATCCCATTGTGTTTTGTTCGTAAACCGTGTACATGGCAAAAATCATAGTGTTGGGTTAACTCTGAAGGTATTGGGTGTCCAGCTGGACTTTACACATTGAAGAAGATTCACATGTTAACGTACATGGTAGTTTACACAGCAAGGTTTAATTCAACAGTCTCGGAGTTCGTAAGCCTACGTTTTTACATTACTTTTTAAAGTTAGCGTTGTTTACGTGGTTGGACAAACCATAAATCTATGAGCTAGCCTACTAGGCAAGAAAAACCTTCATGTTTTTGTTGCCCAGAATCAGACTATTTGAAAAAGCAGACGCTAGCATAGTGTAATAACGTATGGCGAGCTACTTAGCTTGTCAAGTGACTTAATATACGGATGAAAGGGAACTTTATCCTCATTGAACAAAACGTGTAATGTAGCACATAATGTTTGCACCCTCGACAAAAAGTCATTAGCCAGCGTGTTTGTGTACGAGACGTGGTATTCCGTCCTTGCTTTTCACGTATAACATTTCTCTCTTTGTGTGTTGAACCACGACGTACCTGTGTGTAGTAAGCAGGAGAGTTATATCCCTCTACTGCATGAATTATTACATTTACATTAAAAAAAAAAAATGTTCTTATGGATTTTTTATTACTTGAATTAGTTCAAGAGTGGAAGGTAGTTGGTAAATTGTTGCCATATGGCAACAATGTGCAATGGTGGAAAATATCATATAGTCAAAAATAACACAAAATATATGAGATTTCAATTCCAATTACTGCATTTTCCAGACTATAAGTTGCAGGGTTTTGTTTTGTTTTGTTTTTTTGCCACCGAGTAAGCATGTCAAAGTTATATCTTCTAGAAAGGAATTACAGTTGTAATAATATGTGGATGGATTTACTTATTCAAAATACATTAAAAATAATTTTGATCCAAATATATTTTGGGTGAAGTATCTTTTTAAATCTTTCTTTTGAATTCTTAATTCTTTCTGATGAAACATAATATTTAGAACATAAGGTACAATTGCAAAATTGCAACAGTTTTTCTTGCTTTGAATGTGAAAAAATATAAATATACTATTAAAGAAGCGCACTGACTTTTTTCTTTTTTTGCTATGTAGGACTGTTTCAATTCATGAACTCACATACGACAGTTCCGTTATCACCTGTTGTTGCTGTATGGCAACGTTTGCATTTTACCATTTAACAAAATATTAAAAATATATAAACTTGTTTATATGACAAAAAAATCAATAAACGTTAACTCGGATAGTGTTTCGTTTTTTTCCCTTTAATTAGTTTAGCCAATGTCAATATTTATATTGAAATAATAATAATAATAATAATAATCATAATAATAATAATAAATAATAACATTTTATTGCCCTTCAAGGATGGCCTTAACCATGCCATGTGACTGCAGAAAAGGGAGTGCAAACAGCACTCCCTGGTCATCTAATATGGCATCTTTTTTATTATGTTGAGGGTCAAGCCCTCTTTGTCCAGTTACAAAGAAAAACACTAGTTTTGTATTATTGCCCATCAAAAAAATTGGAGATAAATTCAGTGTTGCCATATGGCAACACCATGCAGTAAAGGGATATGCCGACTTTTGTGCTACACTTTATTTTCCTTGATCTCGTCAGTGTTTTCACAGACATGCGTATTCCTGATTCCAAAAAGACTGTCTGGTATCCATGCACACTAATTAATCCATCTAGTCGATGTGTGTAGTGCGGCAGGAGGTGGGATTTGGAACGAGTTACACACACTGTAGTTATAGCATCGAAGTAACGCACCACCGTGAAGCGTGTTGTGTACAACTGAAAACGTTTGTTTTGCTAGTATCTGTACTGGGCAACTACGAATTAAAAAAAAAAAACCCTAGTCCCAGGCACCTGGGCTCCTGATTTTTCCACAATTTTTACAAATCGTAACACTTGGTCCTCACTTGCTGTGCAAATACAAGTTTAAATAACCTTCATAGCCTTCATTACTTCACCTTCTGTTCTATTTTGAGACTGAAAACAAGTCTAAAATCAGCATGTGTCCCAAACACTAGGAATTGATTGTAGAGTTCTTATTAGAATCCATCACGAATATTAAAATGTCATTTGAAACACAACGAAGAGTCATTTTTAGCTATCAAGATCAGCTAGCTAATCACATAATGAGCGGTTAAAGAGATATCTACAGAAATGATGAAGCAGGTTTAGCTAATCCTTACTGAGGGAAGATGGAAAAGATAAACAAATGTGACCTTGACCTCTATGTTTTTTAAATAATATAGCTAATTTGAAACTGTTTGAATATTCGTAAGCAAACTTGCCTTGAGCCACCGTATGAGTGCTGAACAGCGTGAGGATTTGAGCTGTTTCTAGTACGAACGCTGACTAGACATAAATCCTAGTGTTTGGGACACGGACTGTTTCCACGTCTATCATGTCTGCTGTTTATTTGCTTTGCTAATCTCTAATTACGATATAACGAGTAGGTTATTAGCAGGATCATGTAGCTGATACGGTTTTGTTACTCAGAGAGGAATTGAGTTGCTGGTGAAAGGCTCTATATTTATTTGATCATCTTAGGACGACCTAACGAACTCGACAAACCCTCCATAAGCAGTGGGTTTTATAGCAAGTGTATGTTTATATAAATAAACTATTTTAAATGTACTTCCGTGTGTGTGTTTGTTTGGGGGTGGGGGGGGGGTATTTTCTATTCTTTATTAACTTAATCAGTTCTGTATGTTGTGCATGATACATGATTTCCAAATCCCAGCTATTCAGAATGTTTTAATGCGTGAAACGTTACGAAATTAATTACAATCGTCACAATTACTACAAAAAAATAAAAAATAAGTCATATAAATATATACGAAGTCGTGAACTGAAAATAGCAGTCATAAATAGCTGCAAATGAATAATAAAAATGAAACATGAATCATTAGAATTAATTTTCGAATTATTTTAGAATTAATTCTAAAATAAAAATTAAATATAAAAACTCCACAGTTGCTAAAAACAAATATTAAACATCATCTCAGTGTCACTATATGAATTCAATTTCAATAGATTTAATAATATGAATAAAAAGATTTACAGTTGCTCAAAATAAATACAAAGAAAGTCTATGAAAAGGTTCATAATTGCTTGTTTGAAATGTTATTAATAATAAAAAGCAAGCTGGAATTTCTAAACAAAACTAAATTTGTAAACAAGTAAATTTGTTCCTGTGTCATGCAGAAACTCCATTCTTTCATTTCTACACTTATTCTCGTGCATGACATTAGAATGATGTTTTTTCATTAGAATATAAACACGGTTTAGGAAAGAACTATGAGTGATCAAGAAATTAAATTCCCCTTTGTCACATTTCTCAGAAATAAAAAGTACGCTTATGTTTTAAGATGAAAAGTGAAGTGTTTTCACTTGTATTCTATATCCATCCATCCATCCATCTTCTATACCGCTTATCCTTCCTTCAGGGTCACGGGGAAACCTGGAGCCTATCCCAGGGAGCATCGGACACAAGGTGGGGTACACCCTGGACAGGGTGCCAATCCATCGCAGGGCACAATCACATACACACTCACACACCCATTCATACACTACGGACACTTTGGACATACCAATCAGCCTACCATGCATGTCTTTGGACTGGGGGAGGAAACCGGAGTACCCGGAGTAAACCCCCGCAGCACGGGGAGAACATGCAAACTCCGAACACACAGGGCCACGGTGGGAATCGAACCCCCGACCCTAGAGGTGTGAGGCGAACGTGCTAACCACTTGCATTTGTATTCTATATAATATACATAATGTGTAAGCCTAGTCCATAACCTTTTGGGGGGATTTTGTTACAGTGGTGAAAATCATCAAAGTTATTATATTTAAGGGGCCAAGCACCAAAGTCAACTCAGACCTAATGTGTCCTGTTGATGGAAAGTTAAGGAATAGAAAGCACTACGGCTCCAAAAATATATATTATTTGAACATTTTCAATAATGTGAATGAAATAAATCCATACCGAGGGGGTCAGAATGGAACTTCTGGAATTTATTTTACAGTTAAACGGGTTCCTTGGCTACAAAAAGTTTGCTTACAATACACATTGCATTACAATACAGTAATAACACACCCCTAAGTGTTAATATAATATCCTGATGTGGTGAAAATAAATATCAGTTTGTACAGGATTTCAGAGGAGGGTTTTCTTTGTGATCTTTGCTGCCAAAAATGTTTGCTTTTGTTGTGGATTTTTTTCAAAATCTGCGGTGCAGTTTGCAGAGAAAACTACTTGAATTGGCGAAATCGCGTTTGTGCAAAATTGTATCGCACGGTCTTTCGCAGTGATGTTTGTTGGTAAACGAGATCTTTTAGCTGTACTCGTGTTCGACGCACGTGAATCGAAGACGGTTTTGACTGAATTGCGCGTCGTGATGACGTCACGTGACGTGTCTCGGCCCAAACCTGCGGAAAACCTGCGTTAATTTAGAAGAATCGCGAGCTCCTCCGAATCTTGCGGAGTTTGCTTGATTTTGTCGTCGATCGTGGAATCACAAAATCCTGAAAGGACTGAAATGTGAGCAGTATGAACTATTGTTTACGCTGTTTACATGAGGCAGTTACAAATTTTACATTATTGCTTACTGCTTCAAAATGAGATGACAGTATTAACATTAGCTTCAGGTTTTTATTATACGATCATATATACACAACAACATACAGTGCTAAGTGCTGCTATTGTTTTTTTTTTTATTATTAAATAATAGTCAAGACATTTCATTGTCATCACAATATGACTAGGCTTATATTTAAAGAGGTAGATGAACTATTTATAGATCATGTCAAAGAAATTGTTCCAGGAACCAATAATACACAAATAAAGAGGGGTACATAAGCTACGTGAGTGGGTTGGGTTGTGAACAACCTTAGAGCGAAAACTTTTCCACATGCCATCCATTGCTTTTCGGTAGAGGACTACATGTGGCTTCAGTGGTTGAGCAGAACTCGCCAAGCTTCACTAATGATGATGAAGCATGTGAATTGGACCTTTCCACCAGATTTTTCTCTTCTTTAGTTGGTGCTCGAGTCCCACTGGCTGCGCGATCTTGCCTGCGCACTTTAGCACGCCTGTTCTGAAACCAAACCTGAAAGAAAACCCATACAACCGACTGAGAAACAGTGCATTATGCTTTAAAAAAGCACTTTTTTTTCAACAATTTTAGACCCCTCTGCTGCCTTAGAGGTGAATTACTATTTCAATGAGCATTGACATCATCTTGATCCATACCAGCTCAAGGCTTCTAGTGAAATTAAATGTCTTGTGAGGGATATTAGGGGTGAATTTAGTAATGCAGTGTACAATGATATCAGTAGTTGCTTTGAAATTTTTATATCATAAAAAGTGTTATGTTGCCCAACCTGATATAGAGTCACATATAATAAAATAACATGTTACCTGGATGCGAGCCTCGGCTAGGTCGATCCTGCGGGCGAGCTCCTCGCGCATGCAGATGTCAGGGTACTGAGTCTCAGCAAACACGCGCTCCAGTTGCAGAAGCTGCGTGTGCGTGAAGGTGGTGCGTATGCGTCTGCACTTGGGCCTCCTGCCAACATCTGCAGCATCAGGGAGGTTAGGAAAGAAGGGGTAACATCGAATCAGCGACATGGCGTTTTCTCAAATGTGACATTACCTTTTTTTAATGATTATTTGAAACAAGGCGTGAAATAAAATGAATAAAAATAATTTTTGGTCTCTTTGAGACCAGGAGGAAAAGTGCAGAGTAGAGGTTTGCCAAAACAATGGGAAGTCAAAAGCACAATGGAAGAATTGCGCATACAAACACAAAATACATAAAATACACATAATATACATAATGCATATAATAGCATATAGGCTTTATGAAACAACTGCACACCACAGACTATACATGGGAAGCCCGGGCCTCTCTTAAAATGCCCTCAAAATGAAACAATAGCTATATACATCAACAGACAGATATGCTTCCCTACGCCTTGTCGATGAGAGAGATTATAGGAGAATGACCAGATTGGTTCAAACTGACAGGAAGGCTACAGTAAGTCAAATAACGACTCTTTACAACCGCGGTGAACAGAAAAGCATTTCAGTATGCACAACAAATCAAACACTTAACTTGAATAAATAATAAACAAAATACAAAAAATAGTACATTTCCAGTGCTGAATGCATATGTACAGTGTTGAATTAACTCTTGCAGTGATCGTTGTTTATTAACTTTGTGGATATTTTTTAGCAGTTAGGTGATTTTACCTATTACGCAGAGGGAGTTTGATCGATCTCTCGGATCGTCCAGGATGCAAGGATATGGTGGAAGAATAGGAAAAGCGCTGCTCTGGATAAACTTGACCTGAACTCCAAAGGGATGACTGGAAGAACCGAGGTCCGAAGCGAAGCTGGCCGTACCCATCAGGTGCTGTGGCTCACAGGCTGCAGAGTCCAAGCAGGAGAAATCCATCGTAGAGGGAAAGTCACACACTTTCTGCTCCTTTGGTTTAGAGTGGTGCTTTTAAATGTCACCTGCTTTGTGACCCCCCCCCCCTTCCTTCCAGCACAGTGTTTGCATGACAAAAAGCTCACAGCAGCAACCAGCCTTCTCCATCACTGCGGGAAACTAATCAAAAATGTCTTCTTACTTATTAGTAAGACCCTTTTTTGTTACATCAAGACTCATGGCACTGTCCTTCACTATAATTTAATATTTATATGTATTGTGATTTATTGTGACCTTGAATGGTCGATCAGATTGGCAGCTATGGATACTGAAATGAGACTTTTATTATTATTATTATTAGTAGTAGTAGTAGTAGTAGTAGCAGTATTGTTGTTGTTATTATTATTATTATTATTATTATTAGTAGTAGTAGTAGTAGTAGTAGCAGTAGTAGTAGTAGTACCCTGCGATGGATTGGCACCCTGTCCAGGGTGTACCCCGCCTTGTACCCGCTGCTCCCTGGGATAGGCTCCAGGTTCACCGTGACTCTGTAGGATAAGCGGTATAGAAGATGGATGAATGGATTATTATTAGTAGTAGTACTAGTAGTATTAGTAGTAGTATTGTTGTTATTATTATTATTATTATTATTATTATTATTATTATTATTAGTAGTAGTAGTAGTAGTAGTAGTAGTATTGTTGTTGTTGTTATTATTATTATTGTTATTATTATTATTATTATTATTATTAGTAGTAGTAGTAGTAGTAGTAGTACCCTGCGATGGATTGGCACCCTGTCCTGGGTGTACCCCGCCTTGTACCCGCTGCTCCCTGGGATAGGCTCCAGGTTCACCGTGACTCTGTAGGATAAGCGGTATAGAAGATGGATGAATTGATTATTATTATTATTATTATTATTATTATTAGTAGTAGTAGTAGTAGTAGTAATTTAATGACCAACTCAACTACATTTTGCATTTTGCATGTTGAGACATACAGTACTGTGCAAAAGTCTTGGCACATACAAAGAAGTGCTGTGAGGCAATGATGCCTTCAAAAATTATATATAAATGTTTCTAAATTAAAATAAGCAAAGCCAATATTTGGTGTGACAACCTTTTGTTAAAAAATATTATCAGTAGTCTCAGGTACAATTTGTGCAGTTTTATAAAGAACTTATAAAGTTTTAAGTAAAGCTTATAAAGCTAGTAAGTTTTACTGAGCGTCTTGGAGAATCTGCCACAGTTCTTCTGCAGATTCTGACTGTCACATTTGCCTCCTCTTCTTCTTCTTCTTCTTCTTCTTCTTCTTCTTCTTCTTCTTCTTCTTCTTTGCATAAAAAACCCAGCAGTTTTTTATGCAAAATTGTTGTTGTTTTTTTTTTTTGTCATAAAAATGTAATATGTCGCTTTCTTTACTGACATACAAACATTTTTCCTTAACATTTCATTTTGTGATGCAACGGAAATATAAAATGTTTTTGTACTGACTCAATAATGTAGAAGTCATAAAATGAGCATCTATAACAAATCTACAAACAAACAAACAAGCAAACAAACAAATAAATAAATAAATAACAGTGTGCCTAATTTGTTTTCACAGAACTGTATGTACAATGAAATGCTTATGGTGAGTCTCGGGTAAATTGCTGAAGTGTAAAAGACTATACAGTACACACACACACACACACACACACACACACACACAATTATTTGTGTATATAACTATATATTTATTAATGTGACATGCACACATTATATTTCAAGCCTACTTCTCGTTTAGTATAAATATATTTATATGTTGTATCTTAATTATTAGCTATGTTTTTTTTCTATCCATATTTTTTATTTCAGCTGTTTGCTATATGTAAGATGAATGATACTAAACAGTCAATTAAGATGATTGATGATTGACCTCAAAGTGCCTGCATCCGGCCATGTTATCCATCATAACGCTCATATGAGAGGCTCGAGCTGGGCGTTATAAAGCTCACAATAACCACCATTGTGAGGTGTAAAACCGGAGGCTGGAGTCTGGTTTAAAAAGGACATCTGCCTAAATGCTAATTCTGCCCACGGACAATCAGAGGTCATAAAACAACATGAATGGATAAAAAGATAATGTTGTGCCTTTCCATTCAGCTCATAAACTGAGGTTATGATTCATGAAAATAACCTGCAGGCTGGTGATTAATGATGTCTGATTATAAACAATGAATTATACATAAATCGGGTTTGTCTGATTTTTCCCTTTGGAAAATGCTCTACATTGACTGTAAGTACCTACAATATAGAAGCACTATATAAGTAGCTATAATGGTTATAATTGACAATAATGATTTATTCATCTATATGCTTTGGTTGTATACAGACTCAGAAAAGCTCCATGAATTAAAATCATCTTTTGAGACGCCATGTTTATTCAGTTCATATTTAATGCAGCAAGTCTGCATGTACAGCAAAATATGCTATACATTTTTAGGGGCCATGTTAATTCCGTCAATGTTTTCCATCATGGATCAAACTGTTATGGCTCCCTGAAATCACACATTTCACAGCTCAGCGTCTTTCAGTCAAACAAACCGTCGTATTAATATGACACATCTCTGCTATTACAATACGCTATAGGTGTAATACGTTTTAACAAATAACGATCCGAATGTGGGCTCTTATAATATATAATGAGGGATTCTTGGGCTAAAAGAAAGCAGACGCCTGAACTGACGTCATTACTGCGCGCCATTGTTTTGCCTTGCTGTCGTCATTAAATCGCGCAGGAGGCTACTCATGCTTAGTAGAGGGACGTAAGCGACATATTTTATAAACGATATATACATTTGCTTCATTCGAGCCGCAAATATGCGAGAAACTCCTTTATCAAACTGCGAGAGAGTCTTTCTTCTTAAATCTATCGAGGCAAAAAAGGTAAAAAATAAATGAATACAATACAACTTTGCGTGGGTTTTCGCATAGTGACAGCAGTTAACGGAATTTTCTCGCTAGCTAACCGGCTTAGCTCTGAACATAAACCTAGTCCCAAATGGCCTCGTGCTCCCTATATAAGCGCACTACATAGGGCATGAAATAACAGCTTTCACACTCTGTTTAGTGCCCTAGGTGTTCAATGGGGAGTCGATTGAGATTCTGTTTATAATAGACAAGAGTAATGGTTTTCAGAAAGTTTTGTGATTGTCTAATTTTGTTAAATTGTTTTGTAACTATTATCAAAGTTATGAACTTATGATGGCTTATGAACAATATCAACAGTTTTACTTTATTGAATTTTATTTCAATTAAAGTTGAGAAATGTAAAAAAAAAAAAAAAAAATTGTGTACAGATATTATTGTACACGTTTAAGTAATATACCTAATTTTTGAGTAGTTTGTTTGTAAAAAAAATTAAAAAATTAAATTAAAAAAAAGTTTTTAACATTTTTACATTCTGTAAATTTTTTATTTGTTTTTGTTTATATTAGAGTGAATGGGGTCCCTGAATATAAAAATGTTGTAAATTGACTTACTTTGTAAATCGTCTTTATGGAAAAAAAAAAATACACCAAAATGCGAATGAATGAAAAAGTCAGTAAAATTTTATTTATTTATTTATTTTGGTCTGGATTTAGCGCTTGGATGGAAGGCAAACCTACGACTACCGCAATATAAAAATCACATTTGGGACAGACTACGGCTGCTGTACGGTCTGTCTGGGGAAAACGAGGTGATGTACTGCGGCAGACATTTGCTTGTGAACTATATACAACAACCGAGTAGCTACAGTCCGTTTATATCTCTGTATATGGTGTATAAAGAGCGTTGATGCATGTACAGTTGAGGTCATAAGTTTACATGTCTTGCAGAATCTGTAAAATGTTAATCATTTTTTTTAAATACTAAGTGCAATCATAAAAATAGCATTTTGTTTTTTTTTTCTTTAGTACTGCCCTGAATAAGCTATTTGACATAACACTTTAACATACTGTATAGTCCACAAGGTGCAATAATAACTGAATTTACACATGAACCAGTTCAAAAGTTTACATACATACGCTTGATTCTTAATGTGTGTCTGTTCTTCAGAAAAATCCACCAGGTTCTGCATATTTGACCCCCTTCAGTACTAAAAAAGGGGGGGGGGGAATAAGATCTTTAAACAAAATAAAAATTTACAGCGATCATCCTGTTAAAGTTTACACCTCCCTGGCCCTTAGTGTACCGTGTTGCCTTCATGAGCATCAGTGAACGTTTGCACCTTTTGTAATAGTCGTGTACGAATCCTTCAGTCGGCCTCAGTGTGAAAAGACGGATCTGGATATTATAAAGCCGCTGTTGGAAAGGGCTCAAACATGCAGAAGATGCTGGAAAAGTAAAGAAAGTGCAGGACCTGGAGGATTTTTCTGAAGAACAGTGGGCAGTTTAACTGCTCAGGACAAACAAGGGACTCATGAACAACTCTCACAAAACATAAGAACAGTCGTTGATCATCCAGGTAACAACACACAGGATTAAGAATCGAGCGTATGTAAATATCTGAACTGGTTCATTTGTGTAAATTCAGTTATTATTGTGTCTTGTGGACTATACAGTATGTAAACATCTATTATGTGAAATCGCTTTTTCAGAACAGAGCTAAATAATAATAATAAAAAAAACTAAATGCATACATTTTTATGATTGCTCTTTATTTGGCATATAAACTTATGACTTCAACTGTATTTTTGTGTGTATTTGTGTGTGTGTCTCCCCTCAGAGTGTTGGCTCAGGTGTCATGTGAGTTGGTCCCACCAAAAGATGCACGTCCCACCGAGGGCCTCATGTTTTTTAACTTGGAGCTTTCTCCAATGGCGTCGCCCGGCTTTCAGTCCAACCGGTACGTCACTTCAGCATGAAAATGACTACGCGCGCATGCTCGTAAATGTATCCTAAACTGCGTTCGTTCTTGTAGAAATGTCGTAGAGTTGATTATAAGTATATGATCATTATAAGTTGCTTTTCAGTTGAATTTGGGGAAATCACTTGAACAATAGTTGTGTTGAACTATTTCATTTGCTTTTGTTTGTTCGTTGCAAACAGCCGAAAGTCTGTACATTTTGACAATAAACCCGATTTGCAATGGGGGTTGAATCATTTCGATTGCAGCTGCATGTTTGGCGCTCACCATTGTGTCGTCTCTTGTAGGCAGTCGGAGTTGTTAGTGACACTGAACAGGCAGCTGGAGAGATGTCTCAGGAACTCCAGATGCATCGACACGGAGTCTCTGTGCGTCATCTCAGGAGAAAAGGTGACGCGTGCAGCGATTTTATTTCGGTCAGGGCCGTCTTCACGTATTTCACATTGACACTACGGTGTATCATGGCACGTTGAACCCTGTCGAAAGCGTGGTCCCGATCGGTCGACGTTGGTTAACCGCGATCGTCATGTTCTCGATTCGATCGGCAGGTGTGGCAGATTCGAGTGGACGTTCACGTTCTGAACCATGACGGGAATTTGATGGACGCAGCGAGCGTTGCGGCCATATCGGCCCTGAGTCACTTCAAAAGGCCAGAGGTCGCCATCCAGGGCCGAGACGTCACTGTGGTGAGTGTGAACGTATTCTAGTTTTATAAGAAATTGTCGAATCGGTTGAGTATATATTTAACCAGTCAGGACTGCAATATTTTATAACGCTTCATAATACCATAAAGTCATCGGAGAAGCTTCTTCAGTATCTGCTGAACTTTCTCAGCATTTCAACACTGTGTAATAAACACCTGCGATGTCTGAGAGAAGTAGCGACACGTCAAGATGAGTCTTACTGCTGTTACACTGGATGACTGAGATGTTGTGTGTGTGTTTAGTTCAGTCCGGAAGAGCGGGATCCAGTTCCGCTGAGTGTTTACCACATGCCCATTTGTGTGAGCTTCGCGTTCTTCCAGCAGGGGTAAAAAAAAAAAAGATTTCTGTGTTTTTGGTCACGATAAATTGTAACTTTGTATTTTTCTTCCTAGTGTTTTCATCACACGTAAGAATTTATAGACGTTTCAATCTGTATCGTGTAGATGTGCAGATGGTTAAACATGTCCTCGTCCTTGCCGTTTTGTCCTGCAGCACGTATCTGCTGGTGGATCCGTGTGAGAAAGAGGAGCAGGTCATGGACGGTCTGTTGGTCATAGCCATGAACAAACACAGAGAGATCTGCTTCATTCAGTCCAGCGGAGGCATCATGCTACTCAAAGACCAGGTAGAGGAGGGGTGTGTGTGTGTGTGTGTGTGTGTGTGTGTGTGTGTGTGTGTGTGGAGTGTGAGTGTGAGAGATAGAGAGAGAAAGAGATATGGAGGTAAGGACAGATGAACTGAGAGATAGATGAACAGGGGGGACCAAAATGACAGAGTGAGAGAGGGAAGGATGAACAGAGAGCGAGAGAGGGACAGATGGACAGACGGGGAGAGAGGGAGGGAATATTGACTGACAGAGATAAAGGGAGAGAGAAAGATGGATGGACAGAGGGAGAGAGAGGGAGGGCGGGAGAACTGATTGACAGAGAGAGGGAGGGGGACTGACTGACAGAGAGAGAGGGAAAACTGACTGACAGAGAGAGGGAGGGAGGGACGGATGGATGGACGGATGGACAGACCGAGAGAGAGAGAGACAGACTGAGGGAGAAAGAGGAATGGATGGAGGGAGAGAGGGACAAATGTTTGAATGTTTGAGACTATTAACTTAATATATGGTTTTGATACCTAGTTTAGGCTTTGAAATTGTGTGTGTGTGTGTGTGTATGTAGGTTCTGAGGTGCAGCAAAATAGCCAGTGTGAAAGTGTCAGAAATCACTGAGCTCATCTCTAAAGCCTTGGAAAATGACAGACGAGTCAGGTAAAGTAAAGGTGTGTGTGTGTGTGTGTGTGTGTGTGAGTGAGAGGCTGTTATAACCTGCTATTTGAGTACAGGAATCCACCACCTCCTATAATCGCTGTTTGCGAGAACTGACAATGTGTCATTTTCAATTTGCCTTTTGTTCAACTTGTTGTTCGACACCATTCTGTGACAAGCTGTGATTTATTTTCCTCGCTTCAAGAGAGAGGAAAAAACGAGAGTCTGGCGAGAGGACGTCTGTTTATAGCTGGTAGCGATCGGAGGTGTCATTCTTTAATTGAACAAAATTGTAATGGTTGGAAATCGCAGGGTGGTATATGAGCAATAAAACCCTTTCTGCCACCCTTGTTGATGATTTTCCAACAACAGCATGCCCCAAACTGTTCCATTTCTCATATCTTAATTAAAAATAAGTCAATAAATAAATAAATAGTAAGCCGACAGTCACCTGCACGATTTTCCCGCTTGCATTTGTACTGAACTAAACTAAACTAAGCCCTGCTTGTTGAACGCATTGAAAGTTAAAGATTCGAATCCTAATTTTCGTTCTCTTTTTAACCAATAGGAAAGAAGGCGGGAAGTTCGGCTTCGCGGAGTCCGTAGCTAAGGAGCGAATCACGGTCCTGACGAGAGAGGAAGCTCCGCTGGAGATGACGGACGTCCAGGCGACGGCTGATGAAATCATCAGCAAAGCGGACGCTCCTCCTGAAGTGTATCTTTATCAGATTTATAGACTGAATCAGAGAATCTTCTTTTGGGTTATTTAAAAAAACAAAACAAAAAAAACAACGAATAGCAAAGACGGAAGCAGTTTATCTTATCGTTTGATTGACTGAAGTGTCTAGTCTCCTTGACACTTTGATCAGTGTGCCCTCCCCTGTCATTGTTGCCACGGGAACTGGGCAAGTGGGGGAGGGGCTACAGAACACGTGGGGTTTGGAAGACGATGACGACGAGGAAGAGGAAATGTCTGATCTAACTGAGCGAGAGAAGAAGAAAGGTACTGTGTCTGTTATAAGGTACATCTGTTATAAGCTAATCAAACTAGCAGAGTGACGGACGATCCATATTAGGGATGCAGCGATACAGACACAGGTATCATAGCAACTTTCATAAAACTGTGCTGATCCCACCATTCGATACCATGTGATACCGTACGATTTAAGCCCAGTATATGTTGCCTTGCTAATGAACAGACGACAGGAATTGACCGTGATTGCTTGATTAGGGGTCGAAGCAAAGCATTCTGAAAACTTACAATACAGCTAACCTGATAAAACATCTTATAACATTTTAAACATCATCCTTAATAAAGTGTACGAGGAAGGCCGATCTAAGCGTGCAAAGCAGTGTTCGTGAGTATGGTCGTTAAAAATGAGTGAAAGAAACGTATTCATACGTGTAGGGAAGTGAAATTAGCATGCAGAGAGCACTTGTACACAGATCAGCCATAACATTAAAACCACCTGCCTAATATTACGTAGGTTCCTCTTGTGCCACCAAAACAACTCTGCCCTGTCGAGACTCCACAAGACCTCTGAAGGTGTGCTGTGGTATCTGGCACCAAGACGTTAGCAGCAGATCTTTTAAGTCCTGTAATTTACGAGGTCGGGCCACAATGGATCGGACTTGTTTGTCCAGAACATCTTACAGACGCTCGATCGGATTGAGATCTGGGAATTCGGAGGCCACCTTGAACTCTTTGTCATGTTCCTCAAACCGTTCCTGAACAAATTTTTTGGAGTGTAACAGGCGCATTATCCTGCTGAAAGAGGCCACTGCCATTAGGGAATACCGTTGACATGAAGGGATGTACTTGGTCTGCAACAATGTTTAGGTAGGTGGTACGTGTCAAAGTAACATCCACATGAATGCCAGGACTCAAGGTTTCCCAGCAGAACATTACCCAGAGAATCACACTTCCATCGCTGGCTCGCCTTCTTCCCATAGTGCATCCTGGTGACCTCTCTTCCCCTAGTAACCGACACACACACACACACACACACACACACACACACAGCCTCCACATGATGTAAAAGAAAACGTGATTCATCGGACAAGCCACCTTCGTCCATTGCTTCCATGGTCCAGTTCTGATGCTCACGTGCCCCTTGTAGAGGCTTTTGGAGATTGACAGGGGTCAGCATGGGCACTCTGACCATTCTGCAGCTACGCAGCTCCACACACAGCAAACTGTGATGCACTGTGTGTTCTGACTCCTTTCTGTCAGAGCCAGCATGAACTTTTTCACCAATTTGTGCTACAGTAGCTCTTCTGTGGGATCCGACCAGGTGTCCTCTCTCTAGCCTTCTCTCTCCACATCAATGAGCCTTGAGCGCCCATGACCTGGTTCTGTCGCTGGTTCACCAGTTGTCCTTCCTTGGACCACTTTTGGTAGGTACTAATCAGTGCATGTTGGGAACACCCCACAAGACCTGCTGTTTCGGAGATGCTCTGACCCGGTCGTCTAACCAGCACAATTTGGCCCTTGCCAAAGTCGCTCAAGTCCTTACACTTGCCCACTTTTCCTGCTTCCAACACATCAACCTAATATATCCCACCCCTTGGCAGGTATCATTGTAACGAGATAATCAATGCTATTCACTTCACCCGTCAGTGGTTTTAATGTTATGTCTATATATGATTGGTGTATGTGCACATGTCCTTTCTTGTGCACTCGTTTGACTTCTTTTGATATCAGTATTATTTTGATATTGACAAACACCAAAATACATGTACTCGTACTCTGTGTGGAAACAATGGTGTTGAATGAATGCCCAGTCTTTTATTTTATTTCAGTATTGCTGAAATTTCTAAAAGACCGCAGTACAAGACAGTCCAGAACCGACTTAATGTTTTTATTTATTCTGTATACCTTAGTGTTTGTTTTGTCTTGCAGATGAAGTGATGGTCATCTCAGACAGTGAAGAAGAAGAAGTTGTGATTTTGAATCAAGCAGGCCAGTAAGTATACAGTTTGCCTTCAGTTCAGTAGGATATGTCCGTCTGTTACACTATATTAAAAGAAAACCTCCACCCTGAAACACATTAAATGGGATTCTGGTACGAACGCTGCATTCCGGTGAAAATTCAAAGTGGTAATTACATCGTTGTCAAACTCTGCGATATCGACCTACAAAGTGAACTATATTTCAGTGTTATATATTTAACCAACTAATGTACAATTTAATCCTCATCCACAGTAATATAAAGTAGTGAAGCGATCTTTTATTTACTCTTTATGGTATGAGTGGCCATGTTGACATTCCAATTCGAAGGGGGTGTTTTCTTTAGTTATACCTAGTTGGAGGTCAGAAATTCTGAGGTGGATATATTTTCAAGTGCTCATTTTAAGTGTAAACTAATGAATTTGTTTTCTTTCACACAAAATCCAGAAGCAAACGCTCGTAAGCCTGAAGAGGAAAACTGAAAGAAAGAAGCCCGTTCCCCGTGTTTGTAACCTCTTAGATTCCAACTCAGTGTTTCCAGCCTCTCAGGAACTCAAGAATAACAACAAGAAGCTGGCTTTCTCTTCAGTATCTTCTAGACTGATCAAATTGATCGTTTCTTGTGTATCAAAACATTAAGAGTTAAATAAATGTTTCCTTTTTTTTTTAATTAAAACTGTTTGATTCACTGTATGCGGGATGGTTTTGCTTTGGGGAACACAAACATAATACACTGGAAATGTATCTGAATACTGTCAATAACAAATGTTAGAGCAATAATAATAACAATAATAATAAAATATATTTAATTATTAAATATGCCACGTGCCCAGACACGGTGAGCCGAACTTTCACAGACGCACTACAATTGTTGCATAAGCAATGACAGGAAAGCAGAGCCATAACCATAGGCAAAGGGATTCAAGACTTTTAGTTTCCACACATTTGCCAGTCTGTTATGGGAGAATGTTTTTGAATATCAGAGTTCCTTTGATAACATTTGTTTAGACAGGTCTCACGACGTTGTATGCCAAATCTGGTGATGATTGGACATAATTTGTAGGAGGGCTAGTGGGGGGGGGAAACAACAAAGTTTTTGAAAATATCCAAGATGGTCGACAGGAAGTACACTTGGATTTCAGATGTTGGGGTGTGTGCACTTCAGCATACTCCAGGGAATTATAGGAAAAATGACCTGGGAATTTCACAAAGTTCTTCAGACAGTTTAAGAGGAACAAATGAAAGTTGTTACAGTTCTTGACCACAAGGTGGCACAGTCACGAAACATCTTGGGTTCGTGCAGGACATGGTCCTGAAGTTACTCATCAAGTTTAATGTAGATGCATTGCTGAGATACACCTTCAGATCCTGTTTTTTTTTTTCTTACAAGAGAACGGTTTTGAATATCAAGGTTCCTTTGATAGGTTTGTTCAGACAGGTCTCAAGATGATGTGAGCCAAATTTGGTGCAGATTGGGAAAAATTTGGAGGAGGAATAATAAAAAAATTCCAGTTAGATGTAAGCATTTTTAGCATGTTATTGTAAATTTTGCCCAGTAGGTGGCGGTGTCATGAAATTTGTTACATAGCCTCAAATCAGATTGGACAAAATTTGTAGGAGGAATAATGAAAAAAAAATTCAGTTTTTGAAAAAATCCAAGATGGGGGGAATTCTAATGAGGCTGTACCTTCACTCTTCCATTGTAGAAAAGTGAAGCCGCCAGTGTCCCAATATGACGCTGACATCTTGGAGCCTGAGTCTGCACAGTAATGAGCGTGAAGTCGAGCTGCGGTATCAAGGTCCCGCTCACACTCCCGCAGAATCAATCGCAAGCACTGAACTTTTCCGACTCATTATGTCAGTGTGAAATAAACAGTTATGGAAATGTAGAAATTAAGATTAAAGCTCAAATCTCCTCCCGAAGATCCTGAAAAAAGTACATCGGTGCCTCAGTGACTACTTTGCTCAGACAAGCTGTCAATCATGACATCACACCCCCCAGACAACAAAATTTCTGTGGCCCAGATCCGGCCCACATCTGAGACTTTCATCTGGCCCACATACCGTGTGGAATGATTGCATTTGGGCGGTCTGCTCCTGTTTGCCAGATTAGGGCCACAAGCATGCCATAGGAATGTCACATATGCAACATTTTTGCCAAAGGTGGCCCACATTTGTTTTGTGATATTTGGACCAATGAGCACCGCATCATTGCCTAAAAAGTCCCACTTGTGAGTTGGGATATTTGGGCCATATTTGCTATTTCACATGGGGGCCACCTCAGGCTCGTATCCATTTTGTCCAGGCCAGAAGAAGGCCAGCAGTGCTGCATCACTGCCTGAAGTGGCCCAGATCCGGATGCTATCTGGGCCCTGTTTTTATAGCATCAAATAACTCACTAAAATCAAACTTATTTAACAAAACAAACACTTGAACTTGCATCAGCGTGATAAAAACGACTTAAAATGACAGAAACCGTCTTTGGAAAAAAAATTTTGAAGTGTAATTTGATTGTTTAGTTTGTCTCACGTCCCATTAGGTTACATGGAGAGGGTGGGGTTTATGACCTAGGCCCAAATTTGACCCAATGGTGGCGCTAGAGTGTTGGCAGCACTTGGCCCAAATTTGTTCAGAATGTTCTTTAGGTCCGCTCTGTAAAAGTGCTACTTAGGACGAAAGAAAGTTTATTATAATTATTTTTTAAAAATAATAATTAAAAAAAAAAGCTCATGGCCCGTACGGGGATCGAACCCGCGACCTTGGCGTTATTAGCACCACGCTCTAACCAACTGAGCTAACCGGCCGTTAACACGTTCATTATATCAGTATATAAAAACACACGACCTAAAAATTCGCATATTCGCGCTAACATTTAATAAAGGGATGCTCTGGTACTGAAACAGCGTTTAGTTGAATTCGTATTCTGTGTGTATTTGTAGTAATTTTTGATTTGGATGAATTAGGCGCGCTCCTTTTTTTTTCCTCGGGAGTGAGCGGCGCGTTCACTTGACAGCACACGAAGGCGGCGCGTTCACGACAGTCGAGGGCGCGCCCGTAAACGTTGCTCAGGCTTCAAGATGGCGGAAGCCCTGACAACCCAAGAAGAGGTGGTAAGACACCTTCACGTTTTTTTTCCATGCACGCTTTATGCATCCGTCGTGCTCTGCGGTTACGGTTCATCAGCGTTTTTAAGTCGCACTGTAACTGACCAGTACGACGGCTAACTGTTTCCTTCACGGGGTTCATAGTTTGTAGTGAACGACGCGGCCCAGCTGCTGTTTTCTAGCTGTTAACGGTAACGGTAACGTTAACATTAGCCTAGCTACCTGTGTTCGGCAGCGCGCCTGCTACAAGGCTAACTACTCTCCTATGAATAGCACGCTCATATATTTGATAGTTAAGCTGTTAAATAATTCTCGACACGCAGATATAATATTCCTCTGATTTAAGACGCAAAACGTGCTCTCAAAAGTGAGACCTATGTAACTCTCCTGGACCAGCTAACAGCTAATTAGCCTGTTAGCGTGTCTGCATTAGTAAGGCTGAATCCCAAATGCCTCTCTACACCCTGTGTAGGTTTACTAAATAGGGTGTAAAGTAACGCTAAGTACGTCTCATCTAGTGCACTACACATCGAACACAAGGCGGATCAGGATTGACCCTGAGTCAGGGATGGAGACCGGAGGCTGCGTGTTAGTCATGAACATTCCTGCTAATGATTCAGTTATAGTGTTTATTTATAAATATGTTTCACTCATGTATACTCGTCTGTACAGCACATCAGCCGGTTATAACGCTTCATTTGTCATTAACGTCCAGGGATAGAAGATTAAAACAGGCTAGCAGTGCTGTTCTTGCAAATCTCGTGTAGTTGTTTAATGAATGCTGTGTAATTCCTCTGCTCAGTACCTGAGAATTCACTGTTATTTATTTATTTATTTGGTTGGTTCTCTTTAATAAAGGGTTCTGTCCTGATACTCGGTTCTACAATTCATCACGATATTCATGGCACATATTTATGTTTTCAGTTTGAGAGAAGGGTGCACAAGGTTTATGTTCTATTCCTGAGAAATAATTAGGGACGTACCTATACAATACTGACTAGAAAATATATAGATAGATATATATGAAGTCTGCAAAGAGTCAAAAAATCAAAGCACACGACAAACAGACTTATTCAGTACGTTTACACGGACAACGATTATCCGATATTAAGACGATACTCTGCTTAAGAAACTAGCATGTAAACAGAGATTACTGATGACCTTAATCCGGTTAAAGTCCTACTCGAAGTAAACACAAACGGAATTAAGACACGTGGAGTAATTCCTGTTTTAGTCGCATTATCGACGTGCGTTACTGACATGTAAACACCTTAATCACACTATTAACGTCGTGTGAGAGTTTTCACCGCATTTTGCGACAGGACACGTACACACACTGCAGCGCTCGACCGTTTGACGGCAAACGAGAGAGAACAGCTGCGTCCGAAACCGCGTACTTACCTACTGTATAGTAGGAGAGATACACGTATTTACACGCATCGGACGCCATGGCGTCAAGCAGTTGACGGAGGAATATCCGATCTGTCCGCTTACATGGCAGACGCAAACGCACGTATCCGGTTCACGTATCAGATTTATTTCCACGTATAAACGATGCCTGAAACGGATCGGAGAATATCGGAATCCGTGTGCTTTTTTTCCCCTGCTCACACGTTCATGGGTCATATCTGATCTACGCCACATGGGAGGAAAAAATCAGAATCGGGTCACTGGAACCATGTAGTGTAAATGCGGCGTTAATTTCGTAACTACCGAGCGATCACTTCCCCTTATCCTCCTTATCTTCAGCTTGCCTTCAACATATGGCGAGCTAGTTAAGAGTGCATGATCACGTCCGCACCGTCAGTGGCCAGGAGACGTGGTGGCGTATGCTGTTCTCGCATTGCACGCAAAAGATTCGAGTCTGATCAGCGTCTTTATTTTCTCATCGGCAGAACCACGAGTTATACGACGGCTTTGCGTCGGACTTGAGTTTTTTTGCTCAGTTCCTATATACAGTTCCTAGCTCCTGTATTTGAAGTCGGTATGATGAGGATCGTCTTCTAAGGCACGGCGTGTATCTTTCCCAGCAACAGGAATCCCCGGTTTCTCCTAATGAGACGTCGTGAAAGAAAAAGCGGACGGATCTGCTGCTCTGACGGTTTAGTTATAATAGCTTTACACGGGATTGTTTTTGTATTATTTTGATCAGATTTGAATCCACAAGCTCCTCTGAAGTGTGGAAACTCTTCATATTACACTACGCTGCTGGCGTCATGACGTGCCACGTCATATTCCAGTTTATGATCATTTGATGTGGGAATGTGAGGAAACGGAGGAAGTCAATACCTCTGTTTGTCCCATAATCATTCTTACTACCTGCTGTGTGTTCATTTTCCCAACTTCTCTAGCGGTTTCTAGCTCTCCTGTAGGTCCTTTGGCCAAACAGTTCTGTCCTTTGTGCGACAGTCTGATGACTTGAAAATGAACATGGTCTGAAACGAACGGTTAGTCTGTGAGATGTATTGATCAATGGTCCGTTGTTTAGCTTTAGCGTACACAGTGTATGAGCGCGAGTTGAACCAAAACTCTTATTAAGCGCTGGAACACCTTGAAGCACTTTTCTGACACCTTTTCGTAATAAACACTGCAAAATCAAAACAAACCAAAAAAAAAGGTTTTCATTTGACTCAACCATTATATCATTTGAATATATTTTGTGGGTCAGGTCGTCAAGTCCGATGGAGACTCGATGACTTTCGGTTCACGTCCTGAAAAAGAGTCACTGATTCCAGGGAGTTAAAAAATTATGAGTCGGCCCCAAAGCTTTGGTTGGAGCCGATTTGTCATACGGAAAACGGTTCACCTCGTGCACACACACACACAGCAAGCAAAATGAATCGGGTGGTGGTGGTGTTTTGTTTTTTTTGCCTTTGTTTAGAATCTGTCTGGTTCGAATCGGACGAATCAGGGCTTGAAATGCAGGTCAGATATCTAGTTGCAGCAGAACCGGTCTGAAATGTACAGACTGACGTCTCATTTAGTTGCTATAAGCACTTGATTACATTCTTAGGCTTTAGAAATGAAACTCAGTTATAAGTGGTATTGAAAATGCACAGGGATTTACAAAATACAAACTGTGCTTCTCCTTCACTACTACTGTGTTAAATTTGTGCTTTTCGTAACGTCAAAATGAAAGCCTTTTGATTAAGAATGTAGTCGTTTTTGGAACGTGTTCCCTTGAAACGTTGCACGTTAGAGGCGGACTTTACCGATAACGGAGTCGGGCGGTACCAACCTGCCGATAACCGATTAATCAACCGATAGATTTTCAAACTGATGCTGAATGTAAACATAACACTCAAAATAAAATATTGCTGAACTTTATTACAGAAATAAACAGTACTGACAGTACTGTGAAAATGTACTGTACTTTTTTTTTAAACGAAATAAATATTAATATATATCAAATAAATATTAATAAATATTTAAATAAATAAAAGATATACATCCAAACTGAACCAAAAAGTAACACTCCATATAACAAATAAAAGTAGAGATCCAAAATGAATGAAAAAAACACTTCAAATAACACAACAAAATTAGTCAGCGATGGTTTTTATTTCGCCTCTAGAGGCCGCTCTCGTACCGTATAATAATGACAGAGGACGCTTTTCAGCCGCTCCGCAACGGACGCAACTGGGGAAAAACTGTTGGTGTGGATTTTTGCGGATAAACAATAGTTCCAGTGATCGGTTATCAGTGCCGATTAATCAGTCGACGTCTAATACACATACCGGGATTGGTTCTCAGGATTCTCCCGCTGTCTTTTTCACAGCACATGGACTAACACAGTAACGAAACGGGACAGCACATCACTCACATTAACACTGCTGGTCATGAATGGCATCACGGCACGTCATGAACATATTTGAATATTGTGTGTGTGTGTCAGGCGGTGGAGGAGTTCCTGGCTGAATTAAGATGCAGGGAACAGTCGCAGAACGCCACCCTCGTCAGTCAGATCACTGCCGTCAAGTTTCTCATGGCACGAAAGTTCGACGTCTCCAGAGCCATAGACCTCTTCCAGGCTTACAAGGTAAAGTCCTACTCACGGTGTCGGTCTACAGGTTTTAGTGTAGAGTTGCATCCCTGATGGCAGAGTTATACAAGACTTAGACATCATTAGTGGTTCGCTCCGTACGGAGTACGAGTGTTGCTGGTAATGCAGCTTATTTATTTATTTATTTATTTATTTATTTATTTATTTATTTTTAAAAGAAAACATGTTCGTTGCTCTTTCCTGGGGTAATAAAACAGCTTCAGTGCCTTTTCACACCAAACATTTCCCTATTTGTTTATTTAGAAGATTTGTTTGTGCAAACCAGTTGGCGAAAATACCCATCAGACTCAGTGGGTAAGGCGGGGAACACAAAAAATCATGGGGATAGGGTTTCTTTGTGCATTGTGGGTAGTCCCTTGGATGCCAACCGAGATGACAGAATATGGAAATCCTATTAAGAATCCTTTCACTGGATTCAGCAGCCTGGAAACGCTTCCTAAAATGGCTGATGTCCTACTAGTAACACTAACTAAACACGAATTCTGTGAATTGTGGCGTTCAGGACAGCGTTCCGGCGGCTCGGAGTAATTTAATCCCGCGGTTTATTTTGGGCCAAACAGTGTGAATGCCAGCCGGTCTAAAAATGGATATAAAAAAAAAAAATCCCAAGATGGAAAACGCTGCTCCAACATGTGTGTGATTGTTCCAGACGTTATTTACTGTTGAATATAAATAGACTGTCGTAGATTATACACAACGTATCTGATATCGTTTTCTAAATACAAATGCAGCAGGACAAACTGGAGTGTGTGTGTGTGTGTCATATCTGTCTCTTCAGAATACTAGGATAAAGGAAGGTATCTACAATATTAACCCACATGAAGAACCTTTGAGGACGGAGTTATTGAGTGGCAAATTTACGGTCCTGGTGAGTCGTTTGTGACTAGCGATTCTTGTCTGTCGAAATTAAACTGAAAATGAAATTCACCTTGCTTTCTTACATCGTTAATAAGCGAACGCACCAAAGTCATAAAGTGTTCGTTGTGATGTTTCGGTTGAACGTTTGATGCATGTTGAGTTTGAGTTATTGTTATTGTTTGCAGTTTAATGGTGTTGTCATGTACAGCAGAAGCGTTTGTTCGGTTCATGCTGTACGTGTTTGTGTTCATCTTTCCAGTTCATGTGCATTATGAGTAAACAGCTGCAGCGTGGTCCTGTGTTTATAAGCGCGCTCGTGTGTGTGTGTGTGTGTGCACTTGCAGCCAGGGCGTGACGCTAAGGGTGCAGCCTTGGCGCTCTTCACTGCTCGTCTCCACCGTCCTGACTTCACTACCCATAAGGCTGTTCTTCAAGCCATCATCTATCAGCTGGACAAAGCCATAGAGAGGTAGAGACTGAAACTGTTTTCAGTGCACTAGAAATAAAGTTGCACAGAGCTTAATTTTTTTTTCTTTCCTTCCAGTAAACAAGCAAACTAACTTGTTTACCGAAGACGTTTTGAAGGAAGGAAAAAAAAATAAGCCAAATGTTTAAAATGGAGGGGAACTTGTAGGGGAATAATCAGCCATTTTTGATGACTGCATTTCCTGAAAAAGGTGTGGATGCATCTCTCAGCTAGGACAAGTGGGATATTATGGGATAGGGATTATGCTGCACCAACAAATAAGCTACTTATCAGTATTTATCAGAAGTGTAGCAGGTGATCAGATTAAGTATTGAAACTCGGGGTGAATCGGACCGTGCCCCGTTTAAAACATCGATCCGATTCCGTCTCGGTCGTTGCGACATTTTTGTCCGCGTATTCCGTTTCGAAAGAGGTCGTAAATAACTGTGGAGTTATTAAACAGGTCACCAGACAGATCATTAAACCGGTTATTTAAAGCACTCGGTTAAAGGGGTCATATGATGCTATTTTAAAAGTGCATTATTTTCTTTGTTGGGTGTAATGGAATCGGTTAACATGCTTTAATGTTGAAAAAAACCACGTTATTTTTTCACATACTGTACGTTATTGCAGTACCTCTATTCCCAGTCTGTCTGAAACGCTCCGGTTTCTCCAAAGCCCCGCCTTCCGAAAAGCCCAGAGTTGCTCTGATTGGCCAGCTGACCCACTGCGTCGTGACTGGCTGAAAACCTCAAGCGCTTGTCGGAAAAATGTAACGCCCCTTAGCGTTACTTAATCGCGAGCTTCAGCTTCCGAAGGCTGAACAATAAAGCAATTCTAAACGAACCTCGCGGGTTTTACTCGAGCCCGAGTCAGATTCTGAAAACGCGGACGATCGAGCAGATCGATCGGACGCAACTTTGCGAGCGCGACTCGAGCAGAACGTTTCACAGCGGTAAGTTTTTATTTTGTAACTCTCTTACCTTTCAGATACGACGTTAATTTGTCTTCTTCACTGAAACAACCTTTATGTCCTGAAGTGACAACATAAAATACAGTTTAAAAAAAATTATTAATTAAAAATGTAAAAATCACGGCGGCGTTACGCTGATATTTCAAATTGTGACGTAGATGTCGATGGAAGTAACATCTGGACTTGGATGGAGGCGTTTTAGGCGGGTCTGGAGCAGTGTTCTCTGTTAGGTTGAATAAATCGCTTTGTGGGAGACTCTGAGCTTTGTAGATCTTATACATGCACAAGCAGATACAAAAGGAAAAGATTAAAAAGCATAATACAACCCTTTTAAATCATTCTCTTCATGGTCTTATGATTACTGCCCCTCCCCCTTTTTTCTCTTTAGCCTGCAGACTCAGAGAGATGGTCTTATATTCATCTACGACATGACAAACTCCACCTACGCCAACTTCGACTACGAACTCTGTGTCAAAATTTTAAACCTTCTCAAGGTAAGTGCCTCGGTGTTCACCTGCACTCACAGCGCATAACAACTGACAGCGTCTTCTGTCCAGCGAAGAAGAGCAAGCTGTCTGTATTGTTTGATCGTCGATACCGACACTGACTCTGTCCGTTTGATCCAGGGAGCGTTTCCTGCCAGGTTAAAGTGCGTGTTCATCGTGTCGTCGCCACTCTGGTTTCGAGCGCCGTTCGCCGTACTGCGGCTTTTTGTGCGAGAGAAACTCCGAGAGAGGGTAAGTATTCGCACCCTGCTTGAATAACTCTCTAATTAGAGGATTTAAAAAAATGGTTCATCAAATGAGCTGTGAAGGAAGGCATAACGGGTAAGAAAATGCAAATAAATTATAATAATAAACTTTATATGGCACGTGTGTGGCAGATATAAAGTTCATAAAGATACACTACAATAGTTATAATAATATAAAAGTAATGTAACTTTTTTTCTGGGACTAGTTAATGTTATGCTAATACTCTGTGCCAATATTATTTACCATGGCCACTTGGTTGCTGGTGTGTGTTTTTCTTCATCTAAGGTGTGTACAGTAAAAGGTCATGAACTGGCCAATCACATCCCGGTGAGCTCGCTCCCAGAGCACCTGGGTGGCTCATCACAGTACAGCCACATGGCCTGGATCCAGTCATGTGTTAATTCCACCCTGAACAACTCCACTGATGGCAACACAGACTGCTTGGATGGTCTGCTGCGCTCCTACTGCCAGGACCAAAACCAGACAGCCAACGCAAACCCAGGTGCCACGTTGCTCGGGAACAGTCTTGACGACGGCAACGCTAATCCTCAGAACCACCGGCACACCCATTGGAATGGCCTGACACCACTTGGCTCGAACGCCAACATCGCCAATGGCCGTCAGGCTCCACCCCCTCAGTCAGACACGCCCCCGGACACGCCCCTGCACCACAAAAACAATACAGAAACACCGTCCGCACCAAAGGGAGGCCTGAATGACTGCCGGCGAGACGGCAACGGCGCGGAGCAGGAAGCTGACTTTCTTGGCGAGGAAGCGGAAGCAAGAGATGGGGTCCCGCCCCTTCCTCAGAAGTCGTCGAGGCCGACACCCCTGTCGCGTAGCCCAGCCCACGAGACAAGCTGGCCACTTGGAACGGCGTCGGTACATACAGCTGAGCCAGGGGGAATGACGGTGCAGGAGCTGGTGCAGCACGTCAAAACCAAAAAGAAGAAAGGCATCTACCAGGAGTACGAGGAGATCCGGAAAGAGCCACCTGCTGGAACCTTTGATTACTCCAAGTGAGGATGATGATGATGATGATGATGAGTATGAATAAATTGGATTGATGATGACGAGTACATTAGGTCAGTCGTGATGATGAGTTACCACTCGGTGACGGGTATAGTAATGCGATGATGAGGATTATGAGGAGGCCTACGTTAGGATTATTATGAGTAGATTGGAATAAGATAAACTTCATTAATATTGAAATAAATATTGAAAATTATTGAAAGTAAGGAATGAAAAATCAGAAAGTAATGTAAATAAATAATAAATAAAACCAAGACATAAGGATACTGGAAGCATCTTTTACATTAATGCCATTTAAACACAGGCGTGATGATGATGATGAGTGCATTAAAGATGTTAGTGATGAGTGCATTAGTACGTTAGTGATGAATGTTTAGGATAGTAGCGACGGGCGCGTCAGAACGGGGGCGATGGGACAGGCGGGTCGGAGCAGGGGCGACGGGCGCATTAGAACGGTTAAAACAATGAGATGCGGGTGATTGTTTATGTTGCCAGGTAATTGCAGTTTTTTCCCCCCAGTGTTGGATGCGTGTAAACAGCTCGAATAACCGTGTGATGTTTGTCTGAACAGGAACCCAGCGAACCAGGTCAAAAACCGCTACAGCGACGTGCTCTGCTTGGACGAATCCCGTGTCCGACTTTGCCCGTTCAACGACGACGACGATGAGGTCAGCGGCATCTTCAACATTTACCATATATGAATTGATTATTTGATTTTCCCAGTAAGTATATTTCAGTGAAAAGAGAGTTCTCGCAGCCTCTTAATAACTGAGGAACTTTCTGCCAAGTTATGTGAAAGATCAGATATTCGGGGTGTGTGTTAAGACGAGCTGGGTCTGTTAATAACGTGAAGAAGGGCACGGTGGTTTAGTGGTTAGCATGCTCGCCTTGTACCTCTGGGGTTGGGGGTTCGATTCCCGCCTGTATTTTGTAGATGTGCTTTATTTTTATCATCATTATTATTATCTTAACATAATTCTTTCAAATGTGCACAACTGCTCTTTGTCTGTCTGAAAAAATTTTTTTGACTTTTTTTTTTTCTCTCCTTCCAGACATCAGACTACATTAACGCGAGTTTCATGGACGGCTACAAGATGACGAACGCGTACATTGCCACTCAGGGTAAGAAACCACTCTTTATCATCCTCATTCCATCTGCAGTCTGTTCTTCAGCATTCATGTTTTTTTGGACAAAGTCTGAATTATATTACGCCTCATCCAAAAAAGCAGTCTTTGCTTCTTCAGGGGTCTTTTTCAGGGACATAGGGTGGGGGGAGAGATACACTTCCTTGTTAATATCTAGATCTTTTGGAAACGTTTTTTGGCTTTTTCTTTTCGCTTCGTGTCAGGCTGGAACTGCACAACACTTAGCCTTTATTCCCACATCATCATGTGCACATCTGTTCATGGTAGTGGCATCACAACGATGAGGAATTCGGGGACTCTGCTTGAAGCTTAGTTTCCCTATACGGACATTATGGCTTATGAAGAGGACGTATATTTTAAGACGTCGTAGATATTGAAGTGCTTGGTATCAGTAAGTGATGGTGAACGTTATAGTGTTTGCCCTAATGATGAGTTTTACGTTTGCGGTTTCAGGGCCTTTGCCAAAAACATTTGGCGATTTCTGGCGAATGGTATGGGAGCAAGTGGTGTTAATCATCGTCATGACGACAAGGTAAATATGGCTGAAACACCTCTCATCTTCCTTTCCAACGTTCACACATTGTACTGTTTATGCTATTCCCTTATTTCCCACACTTATCTCTGAGAAATATCTTTACATCTCTCTCTCTCTCTGTCTCTCTCTCCCTCCCCCTCTCTCTCTCACACACACACAGAGTTGTGGAACGAGGCAGAGTGAAGTGCGGACAGTACTGGCCTCTGGAAGCAGGCCGCACAGAGGAGTATGGGTACTTCCTGGTGAGGAACGTCCACATTGAGATCTTTCAAGATTTTAAACTTTCACATCTGGAGCTCTATAATAGTCAGGTACGTACATACTTTCTCTTTTGTATACGTCCTCCACCAGGTGATGGAGGCATTATGTTTTCTGGTTGTCTGTCTGTCTGTCTCTGTATCTTCTCCCAGTTGTGTGTAGCTGTGAATAGTTGTGTGACTATCAACTATGTTGATAATTCATTAATCTGTAGATTTAGCCCATTAATCCAGAGATACACAACCGTTACTGCATAACACAACAACAACAACAACAAAAGCAGCCCACAACAGAACAAATCCCACTCATTGCTAATCAGAAAACACGCTGAGTGAATAATTAGATAATGCGGTATTTAAAAAGTGTTGATGTTCTCAGTAACATGATGAGCATTTATTCTCTTATTAACTTCTAGAAGAAGAAAAGGAGAAGCTAGAGAGGGAAAGACTGTCCATATCTGCTGTAACAACTGATAACAGGAATTAACTTGTTTTTACAAATATTCCATTAAACATTAAATGTAACTACATTCCCTCCAGGATCAGTAAAGTACCTGCCTATTTACCTGCTTAACTATTTATCTAACTACCCATCTCTTCTTTCCCTACATACCTACCTAACTACCTACTTACATACCTACCTAACTACCTACCTACATACCTATCTAACTATTTACCTAACTACCTACCTACCATCCCTTCTTTCCCTACATACCTACCTAACTATTTACCTAACTACCTACCTACATACCTACCTATTTACTTACCTAACTATTTACCTAACTACCTACCTACCATCCCTTCTTTCCCTACATACCTACCTAACTATTTACCTAACTACCTACCTACATACCTACCTATATACCTACCTAACTATTTACCTAACTACCTACCTACATACCTACCTATTTACTTACCTAACTATTTACCTAACTACCTACCTACCATCTCTTCTTTACCTACATACCTACCTAACTATTTACCTACCTACCTACCTACCATCTCTTCTTTACCTACATACCTACCTAACTATTTACCTACCTACCTACCTACCATCTCTTCTTTACCTACCTATTTACCTAACTACCTACCTACCTATTTACCTAACTACCTACCTACCTATTTACCTACCTACCTACCATCTCTTCTTGACCTACTTACCTACCTAACTACCTACCTACATACCTACCTATTTACCTAACTACATACCTACCTATTTACCTAACTACCTACTTACATACCTATGTAACTATTTACCTAACTACCTACCTACATACCTACCTATTTACCTAACTACCTGCCTAACTATTTACCTAACTACCTACCTACATACCTACCTACCTATTTACCTAACTACCTACCTACATACCTACCTACCTACCTACTTACCTAACTACCTACCTACATACCTACCTACCTATTTACCTAACTACCTACCTACATACCTACCTAGCTATTTACCTAACTACCTACCTACCATCTCTTCTTTACCTACATACCTACCTACCTATTTACCTAACTACCTACCTACCATCTCGTCTTTACCTACCTAGCTATTTACCTAACTACCTACCTACATACCTACCTATTTACCTAACTACCTACCTACATACCTACCTACCTATTTACCTAACTACCTACCTACATACCTACCTACCTATTTACCTAACTACCTACCTACCATCTCGTCTTTACCTACCTAGCTATTTACCTAACTACCTACCTACATACCTACCTATTTACCTAACTACCTACCTACATACCTACCTAGCTATTTACCTAACTACCTACCTACCATCTCTTCTTTCCCTACATACCTACCTATTTACCTAACTACCTACTTACATACCTACGTAACTATTTACCTAACTACCTAGCTACCATCTCGTCTTTACCTACCTAACTATTTACCTAACTACCTACCTACCATCTCTTCTTTACCTACATACCTACCTATTTACCTAACTACCTACCTACATACCTACCTAACTATTTACCTACCTATATACCTACCTACAACTAACTAACTACGTGGATCATACGTATAACCTGTTGGTTTTAAATGAATCTAAACTTTTAGCTTAGACTAATTGCTTTGGTTCAAGAGGAATGAAACATTTCAGGATGTGCTTTTGTAGAATGTGAACGTGGGACACTAACAGTAACTTGGTGTGGCGTCTGGCCGCGTGGCGTCTGGCCGCGTGGCATCTGGCCGTGTTGCACCGCCCCTTCACCACGCCCTGAGCGTCTTATTCCTTATTAAGCTTTGTGCCTTTTTGACATTTTCCATCTTTTGTCCTGTCTCACACACACAGACCGGTGAGTGTAGAGAGGTGTCTCATTACCTGTACATGAGCTGGCCGGATTTCGGGGTTCCAAAATCTGCGTCGGCCATGTTGGATTTCCGGGCAGAGGTGAAGCAGAGGCAGGATCTGGCGTTGCGGACGATATTTCCTGATTGGACGGGACCTCCCGGAGGTCCTCCGATAGTCGTGCACTGCAGTGCTGGAATTGGAAGGACGGGTAGGTTCATCAACAGCCGTGTATACATGCTCATATACAGAGCAACAGCACGGGTCATGTAAATCTTAGCTTCTTTTAACTTCTTTTGAAGTTTTGTTCATCCGTCATTTAACCTGCAACTCTTTTTCTCAGGTACCTTCTGCACGCTGGACATTTGTCTCTCGCGCCTTGAGGACATCGCCACGGTGGACGTGAAGCAGACGGTGCGGCGCATGCGCACTCAGCGTGCCTTCAGCATCCAGACGTGGGACCAGTATTATTTCTGCTACCGAGCCGTGATCGAGTACGCACAACAAACAGGACGCCTGGCACCTGTCGAGTGGTCCGACACAGAGCTGGAGACGGACAGCGAGTGACCGAGAGCGTAAGAATCAAGGTGCCAAAAGAAAACGAGAGAGTTTCATGCTCTCTCTCTCTCTCTTTTTTTTTTTTTGGTCCAGAAGGCACGTGTGCGCAGGTGGAGCGCCGCTTTCCTACTCGCCTTTTTTTTTTTTGTCCCCTTACTGGGAAGAAGATATATATATATATATATAAAAAAAAGGCAGGGAGAAGTAAGAGAAAAGGAGCAGAGATGAGGATTCACTCGACCTGCCACTTTGCGATCCCCTTCAGCGAGGCGTGGCTTGGTGCATGAGCTGTCGCAAAAAAATAACCGACTTTCACACAGCGAACGAGAAACTTGAACTATTCCGCAGCTTGCCCCGTTTATTTCTCCCCTTCTCTCAGTCCAGACGTCAGAAATATTCTGATATCGGTCTCGTGTAACTCGGGGGTTTGTCTCACACTTATAGTGTGAAAGTGTTCAAACTTGATTCATCTTTTCTTTCTCTCTCCATCACAGCACCATGGTAAGTTGCGTGCGAACTGGGTCCGTTTATTTTTTTTTTCCCCCCTTTATTATCATTCTTACGTTTATCGAAAACTAACCTTCAAACCAAAGGTAACGCGTCGAATGCTTGGATGTACCTGTAATGATCATTGTGACTTCAACCTTGTATAGTCTTGTAAGATACATTTATATATTGTGCATAATAATCTTTGGGAAAAAATCTTGTTTTAATATAATACTCGATGTTATTTAGAAAAAAAAAAAATATATATATATATATATATATAATGTATATACATATATGTATATGTGTGTATATGTATGTATGTGTATATATATATATATATACATATATGTATATGTGTGTATATGTATGTATGTGTATATATATACATATATGTATATGTGTGTATATGTATATGTATGTATGTGTATGTATGTATATATATATATATATATATATATATATATATATATATATAAAAATGAATATATGTATAGATGTATGTTGGGGAAGAAGAATAAGATGAAGAGATTAGAATATCATCACGCTACTTCCAGTCCTGCATATTTTCATCCTTTTCATTTCTCTACTTGATGACTATCACTCGATCGGCCTTGAATCCAGGGCTCATGTTCTCAAAGTGACCAGGAATAGGAGATTTAAAAATGATTATTATTATTATTATTTTTTTAAAAATAGGTTCTGTCTGGTTAACCCGAATCTTGTTGTTGATATCAAAGGTCAATGTGCGGTGTATTCCTTATATATATATATATATATATAAAAAAAAAAAACAACCCAAAAGTGAATATGTTTAAAGGAAACTTCTAAGGTTTGAAATGTGAAAATGTGTGTTACAACCTGAAGAACCTTAAAAAAAAAAAAAAAAAAAAGGTGTGAAATGCATGGACATGCATGTACTGAATAGATTAAGATTAGATCATTAGATTGAAATTATTTTAGGGGCCAAAATAAATATCACCAGAAGCAGAAATGAAGAAACTAGCCAGATCCATTACATGTTTATTTATTTATTTTATTTTCTGAAAACGATGCTTATTACAGGTCTCGAATCACGTTTTTTTCTTTTTTTTTTTCTTTTAAATGACAAACTACACATTTCATGCGAAGTATCATCGTCGTGATCCGATCTCCTCGTTCTTAGACGACTTGGGAAATAGTGGCCTTTAAACTTCGTATCACTGCCTGTTAAAAAAGAAAAAGAAAAAAAAAAAGTGCTGAATTGTAATTGGACCCTTCTTCCTGCTCGTTTCCTCCTCCCTAAAGCACGGCCTCGTGTCAGTCTGACGTCCTGCGTTACCATCACGGTGGAAGTTTACGGACTCTTACCCTGAGGTGCAGGCGGATTGGGACGGAGCCGGCGGTCGTGCGGTGTGAAGTCCCGGGGCTCGGAGAGAGCCCGGGGTTTAATTTGTGCCTTCAAGCTTTCAAGTATCGCAAGCGAATCTCGTTCCAAGAGCAGAACTGCATCCTGCGTACGTTCGTACGTACACGCGTACGAGGATTATATTCGATAATCTCAGGGGTATATTTGCTGTTGTCCTGGTGTCAATTATTTTTATTATTATTATTATTATTATTATTATTCTGTTCTGGCAGTTCGTCATATTTTTCATTCAGCAGTTTGTTTGTATCGTACAACAGCCTGTATTATAGTCCGGGTTTTTTTTTGTGTTTCTTTTACATTTTTTTATTTTATTTATGTCTGTACAACTTCAGCAGTATTTGAGATCCGTGTGTCGGTACGGCCGAAGAAGAAAACAAAATGTTTGAATTTGATAAGCTAACTAAATCACCTGACTGACTTTGATTTCATGCCACTTCTGGAAACATGTTACTTTGCTGTCGAGCTTTTGGGAGTTAAAGAAGAATGTCTATCAACAATTATGTTGGTTTTTTTGTTTGTTTGTTTGTTTGTTTTGAAACCAGAATGCCTGTTGCTGACTGATTTTGTCCGGGTTTCCTCTGACCATTAGAGCGCCAAAACTACATTTTGGGTTGTACGTGAAACCTGCTAATTCGGGATGTTATTCAGTTCTAATAATGACCAGAACATATTAATAGTATTCATTAAATTGGAGAGGCTGTGTTCCAATACGCTTTCTTAAACACGCCCGTGTCAGCTTCCCTTCACCTTTTAGGGGCAATCCCTTTAAATCTACGTCCTGGTTAGACAGGAAGCTAAGCCAGCTCGCCGATCGCTACACACTCGTGTAACACGTAGGGAATGAAAACACTCGGTGCTGGACACAAGCGCATGTCCAGAACTGTTTTATTCCTCTTATACCGCAGCGATTCGGAAATGTTCTCATTTCTTAACGAGCGGCGTGTTATACTGTACGTTTAATCCGTTCTCCCTGTTAGCACACACGTTATAGCAGCTGTAAACAGTCGTTCCTCCGCCAGCCACGTAGCCAACGCGGATCGTCACGTTAACCAAGAGCGCAAAACTTACTGACTGTTACAAAGCGCCGACACTGGAGACTCCTTCTGTAAACGTTTTCAGAAAACTGTTACACGCCGTTCTTTGTCAAATAACGACACGTTTTTACTTCGTTATTAGTCTCCGCTCACGTGGCGCCTGGTGTGGTGTCCCGCGCATCAACATACACCTGCGATCGGTCTTGCAGCCGGCGCTATTGCGTATTGAATCAACACTTTCTGACGAATCAGAAGCCAGAATTCAGCAGCACCGAATTTATTCGAAACCCTTCCGAGCGATCGTCAGAAGTCGACCAGGGCGTGTTAAAGCTGTATCGGAGCGCAGGTTCAGACAACGCGACGACGAGTCATCACGACACGACAAATCAAAAACGGCAGCCATTTCGATTTGATTTGCGCATCAGCAACAGGCCGAGAAAAGAGAAAAAGACGAATGCGACGAGTACGAAAGTCGTTTTGTAATCCGCTCGCGATTACTCGGAGCAGTTCCTCACAATGCCTTCTCGTTCAGTTTTAAACTCGTGCAGTGACGAAAAGAAATAAAAATAAAACACGAATGTGGGAGGAAATATTTATAGAGCTACACATAGCATTTTTACCCGATGTTGACTGCTATTACGAATATTATGGGATATCTCAAATTCACTATAAAGCGGTGTCTGTATATTATGATCGTTTCTAAAACGAAACTCTTGCATGGACGGACGGCGTCAGGGAAAGAGGAGGCGCGCGAGGGCGGGAAGGGGCGAGCTGTCGAGTTGCTGTGGTGATGATGATGATGATGATGATGATGGGAATGCAGCTGTATTTCATATATAATGGTTTCTCATCTGTGCCTGATGTTTTTGTGATTGAGTAATGGTCTTTATACCTGCCGCCTGCATTAGTGTCATAGTAAACATGACTATTATTCTGAAACCGCTGCTCAGTGTGTGTGTGTGTGTTTTGGAGCGAGGGCGTGGTGACTCAATATTTAAAATACAGCAAATAAATAAATAAATAAATAAATGGTGCCAAAAAGCAGAGACAATGACATTTTTAACTACAAAAATGACTTAGCTGGAACTTTTTTGTTGTTGTTGTTAAAAATGGTCAGTTTTTAAGCAGGTCAGTAGTTTAAAAATAATTTTTTTATTTTATTAATCTTAGGCAGATGGGATGGTCTGCGATTTAAAGGTGCAATGGTTAATTAGTTTGAATAATCCTGCACCGTTCTCCGCGTGTCCATGTGAGTTTCCTCCTGAAGATGTTCCCGGAGGAGGACTGTCTAAGGTCCCGACCAAAGATAAAGCTCTTACTGAAGATGAAGGAATGAATTTCTTCTCCGCCAACTGTACGTAAAAACAAAACAAAGACACTTACACATTTGTTGCCAGTTTATTTGTAACAAAACAAAACAAAAAAAACGTTCCACAAATACCCCTGTATTCTCACAAGACATTTTTTATTTTTTTTCCCCTCACGACAAAAGTAAGAAAATAAAAAAGCATAAGATTATTTCTCTAAAATATTTACATTTACTACAAAATAAGAGGTAAATAACAGAAGACAGGCCTCACTTGTGCTCACGTCGACTGGATGGATCGAATCGCAGAAACTCTCACATCAACTTCTTACAAAGTCAAAAAGAAAAAGCAATAAAAATGGATATTTGGTCATTATCACATGATGAAACACACTGCGGAAGTGATTCATCTCTACATGAAACATCAAAAAGGCCCGCGTATGGACTGTTCACGTTCCTGGCACTGCATGGAAGACGGGGGTGGGGAGGGGGTGGGGGGTTAATCTAAGCAGGAGGAGATTAGAAATATGCAAATAAAATCTGCGGAATTGACACGTTAGGCTGATGTTTAGAGTTTTTGCAATTGCATTTCGTTTTTTTTTTTTTTTTTTTTTTTTTTTTTTTAAAGTTTAATAATGGCAAACATGGAGCCGAAAAAAAAAAAAAAAAAAAAATATTCAACTCATCTGGAGCTTTGGCTCTTGGTGAAAAGTTGCGTCCTTGAGAAAACTTGGTCCTTGTCCTCTGGTTCAGTTACGACGCGGGAGAGGACTACAATCACGCCATCTCGTCTTCAGGAAAACATTGAACACTGAACACTACGAAGTGTATATTCTCCTTAAGCTTTAACACCACGAAAGATACTCGTATATCGTAACATG
>NC_071283.1:4427842-4462842 GCF_023375685.1 Ictalurus furcatus
ATATGCTCATTGGCAAACTGTAGTCTTGCAAAGGCTTTTTCCTGAAACTCCTCCCATGCAGGTCAAATTTGTCCAATCACTTTCTGATTGTAGAAGCATGCACTTTGACACCAACAGTTGCAACACTTACTAGCACCACTGTTATTACTGTAACACCACTGTTATGCTGATGATGCACAGTTGTATGTTTCAGCGAAGCCAGAGGACAGACAGCAGCTTAGTAAAGTTGAGGATTGTGTAAAGGACATTAGACGTTGGATGGTAACTAACTTCCTTTTACTTAATTCTGATAAAACAGAAATACTTGTATTAGGACCACGTGTAGCTAGAAGTAATCTTTCTGATCACATGGTTACTCTGGATGGTCTTTCTGTTTCATCGTGTACAGTAGTAAAAGACCTTGGAGTGATTATTGACTCCAGCCTATCATTTGATGCTCATGTAGATAATATTACTAGAATAGCCTTCTTTCATCTCAGAAATATTTCTACAATAAAAAATATATTGTGACTACATGATGCAGAAATACTAGTTCATGCTTTCGTCACCTCTAGACTAGATTACTGTAATGCCTTACTGTCTGGATGTTCCAGTAGGTGCATAAACAAACTCCAGTTAGTCCAGAATGCAGCTGCTAGAGTCCTAACTAGAACCAGAAGATACGACCACATCCCCCCGATCTTATCCACACTGCATCGGCTCCCAGTGAAATCTCGCATCGATTATAAAATACTTTTATTAACTTATAAAGCACTAAACGGTCTCGCGCCACAATATATAATCGACCTTTTGGTTTTCTATGATCCGCCACGCCTACTTAGATCAAAAGATGCAGGCTATTTGACGGTACCTCGAATAGCGAAGGCTACAGCAGGGGGAAGAGCTTTCTCTTATAGAGCCCCACTGTTATGGAACAGTCTTCCTATTAGTGTTCGGGACTCAGACACAGTCTCAGTGTTTAAGTCTAGGCTTAAAACGTATTTGTTTACTCACGCCTACCCTGACTAGTCTCTCTATTATGCTAATTCCCAGTCCTAATAATCTTTTCTCTCCCTCTCTCCTTCTGCCGAGCCACACACGATTTTATGGAGATACTAGAGATCCTGATCCTTTCTGATCTCTGGACCTGCCTGATCCGTTTCGGATGTCCTGCCTCTGGATGGAGCTCTAATCTACTCCAATTCCAGACTGCTGGGACTATGGCTGCTTCTATGGCCATACAGAATTCATATAAGTCAATAATGAACTTTTTCACATTATCTGTTGTTACCCAGATGAGGATGGGTTAAAACATCTTAGGGACTTTTTCCTCGCCAGCGTCACCACTCAGTGGCTTGCTCAGTTGGGATAAATTCACACCTTTAATATCTGTATACCGTGTTGATATTTCTGTAAAGCTGCTTTGAGACAATGTCTCCTGTAAAAAGCGCTATACAAATAAACCTGAAATGAATTGAATTGAACTAGCAGATCCTGTGATGAAATTTTGGAGTTCTTGGAGACTTTTTTTTGAATGAGACGGTCTGCTCTTGGGCTGAATTTGCTGGGACGGCCAGTCCTGGACAAATTGTCAGTCGTTTGAAATCTGCACCACTTGTAGATGATTTTCCCTACAGTTGAATGATGTATTTCAAATCATTTGGAGATCTTTTTAAATCCCTTGCCAGACACATAAGCATCCATTTGTTTTTTTTCCCCTGAAGGCCTTACAGAACTGTTTAGATCTTGGCATGATGACACACCTCAATATCAAAGGCAACACCAGACACTAGATATGAGAGGGGTATAAATAAGACCGGTTCCACCTGCACTCCCTAAGCCGGTTCTAATCACTGATCACCCAATCTTCAACACCAGATTCGAACTGTATGGATTTGAAGGTGTGATAAATGTAGGGGTGTACTTACTTTTTCCCTGTGACTGATCTGTTTTTTGTTCATTTAAATTGTGAAAATTACTACAAAATGTCAGTTTTATGTGTCATTTGATAGAATGTATCACCTTCATTAATAGGCACTGTTTCAAAGAGGATCAAATGTTTGCTTGTCCAAATATGCAGAAAAAACAACAACAACAACAAAAAAAACAATTTCCATAGGGTGTACTTATTTTTTCACACGACTGTTGTGTAGCACAGTATGATAATGTTAAACCGTGAAAGTGTGTTTGTGTGTAACTAACCCTCCCCATCTCTCTGAGTTTAGTGAGCATCACTACAATAGTGGAGTTGTGTTCCCACAGCATTCTCCAGTAATCTTCAGCGGTCTCAGCCAGAGGACCCTGCGTGGCGATGTACGCCCTCTGCTGCCTGCAGGGACGAGGAGAACAAGTGAGTGGGAGCAGAGGAGAGTTTACACTTACCGAACACAGGCGACAAGAACCACACTAAGAATATATCTACTGTAGCACACATACTACTGCTTTCTATTCTTTGTATTACTCGATTATTATCGAGCCTCCAAGCGCTCATGTAAGTCCACTCGAGTTAATAAAGTATCGGAATGGCCTTTAAAACCCAGATGGGAGAAAAGGTCACAGTGAATCCTGATTTAGTTTTGTGTGGAGGTCTAATCTTGGAAGAAAAAAAATAAGTCACGTTGTCTCGCTCACGGTGGTTGAGAGAAGCGAGTTCGTACCTGTAGCCGTCTATAAAGCTGGCGTTGACGTAGTCGGACCCCTCCACTCCTCGGATCGGCTGCAGGCCCACACGTGTGCTCTCGTACGGCATGATGTTCACCAGCCTGTTTTTAAACTTGTTGCAGGGCAGGTTGGCGCTCACAAACCGGGAGTTGTGCGCCCTGGCGTTGGCTAACCTCTGAGTAACGACACGGGACAGGGTGAGGAAAATGTCAAGCTCTAAACCGTAACGTACGTCTATCTGAGTACACGCGGGCCGCGTATTAGGAACTCCTGTTTACTGATCCTGTTTGTCTACTAAAATTTCAGAACTGACTTCTTTAAAGAGGAAAAACGTTTAAAAATAATAATACAATTTAATACAATTCTTAAATTGTAAAATACAATTTGTTATAGAAAGTTAATCAGCATGAATAATAACTGAATAAGATCATTTACAGAATGATTCGATCAGTTACATCAGCTTAGCACTGACACTTCAGATCTCGAACGTGAAGCGCTGAGCTATAAAAAGATGCGAAGATGCACTTCCTGTATCTATATATATATATATATATATATATATATATATATATATATATATATATATATATATATATATATATAAAAAACTCGTTAGCACTTCATGACGCGCTCACTTTAAACTCGTGCTCCATGGCGCTGATGTTGTCGGGCGGCTCGGCCTGCGTGAGTCTCTGGATGTAGGCGTAGAGGTTGCGCGCAGGCACCTCCGTGTTGCCGCAGGTGACGGCCTCCAGCAGAGCGTCGTATATAAACACGTACTGCTCCTCCGTCTGCACCATGTAGTTTCTCTGAGTGCGCATCAGCGTCACGTGACCGTACACGTCGATTGTCTTCTCCTGCTTCACACGCTCCAGCATGGCATCGATCACGATGAAGCAGCCGGTACGCCCCACGCCCGCGCTGCCACAGACAGACAGACAGACAGACAGACAGAGAAAAAGAGTTAGAAAAGAGACACCAGCATGACGCCCCTGTAATAAAAGACCCGTTTTTATTTCTTTTTATTAAAATGTGGAACAACAGTATTACCCGTATTACATTCTATAGCGATTAACTAATATTAATCATGAATCTTTATGGTAAATGGCGCACTTATATAGCGCTTTTATCCAAAGCGCTTTACACTGTGTCTCATTCACCCGTTCACACACACACACACACACCAATGGTAGCTGAGCTGCCATGCAAGGTGCTAACTTGCCATCAGGAGCAACTTGGGGTTCAGTGTCTTGCCCAAGGACACTTCGGCATGTGGGGTCACGTGGGCCAGGAATCGAACCGCCAACCCTACGATTAGTGGACAACCCGCTCTACCACCTGAGCCACAGCCGCCCCTTTGTTGCTTTATTAGTTCCCCAGTGTTGTGAAAGTTCTGGTGTGAGAGTCGGTACCTGCAGTGCACTACGATCGGCCCGGCGTCTGGAGGATTACAGGCTTTGACTCTGCGCAGGAAGGCCAGGAAGGGCGTGGGGTGTTCAGGTACACCGTGATCGGGCCACGCTGTGAACTGGAACTGACGGACCTCCCGCTTCTCACTGCTGCCACTCTGCTCAACACACACACACACACACATCAAAGGGAACATCAGTGAGGGACCAAATAAACAAGTGGCATTTGTTTATGTGTGTGTGTGTGTGTGTGCTCACCTTAAAGAGTGCGAAGGTCCTGACGCAGTATGTGGCAAGCTCTACGGTGTCTAACACAGAGACCTGCATGAGGCCGTACGTCTCTGTACCTCTGCTCGGCCAGTACTGATCACACTTATTCTGCACACAGCGTAACAGTCTTCCTTTAACCCCTCACTCACACACGCGCACACACACACACACGAGTATCACATCCGCAGAAAGCAGCACTTCTACACCACGCACCTCCTAAAGTCTGAGCCAACTACCAAGAACCGGTTTGTGAAATGATTCGGAAAAAACGATTTTAATTCCATCACACACAGATTACATTTGATATTTATTTATTTTTGTCCAGTTCTTGGTAGTATTCCTTTGGGTCATGTCTCATGTGCACGTACGTTATACGTATTAGGTGATTTTGTGGGCTAGATAGTTTTGTGTTTGCTTCTGAATATAATATAAACGTACCATTTTTGACTGATCTGACCTGACATGAAGTTGTATTTTAACAGCAGTAACATGCAGTGATCGGGGGACTTCACCAGAGCAACACGATTAGGATATCAATCCCAGCTTTTTTTTTTTTTTTTTTTTTTGGGGTGGGGTGGAGGGGGGGGGGAGACCGGTAGAAAGAAATGACTCAGAAGAGAGTGAAGAGGTGAAAAATAAACGTGGAAGAGGAATGAATAAAACGCAGGTATAAGGAAAACGTGTGACGGATTGAAAGGGTGCACGAGTGAGAGAGTGATGGAGTAGAAATCTTGCCTTGGAGTAGAAATAGGAAGGCATCTGGAGAACAACAGACAAACAGATCAAGCTACTGAGTCATGACTGACAGGATGACTGGAGCACATGGGGAACTGGTATTAATGAGCTTTTTATGGCACCTCTGGGTTATTTTAAAGGAATAGGAGCTAACAAGTCCATATTAATAAAAAAAGATAAATGAACAAATTAAATCATCTCGGGCCACACCTCTCACCTCAACCTGATCTGAACAGTGTGTCATCTAGAGCAAGAAAAAAAAAATATACAGTGGTGCTTGAAAGTTTGTGAACCCTTTAGAACTGTCTACATTTCTGCATAAATATGACCTAAAGAAATCGCCTTTGGTCGTGCCCTGATACACTTCTGCAAACGTGTTGTGAAAATCAGACTCTGATAGATCCGTGTTTTTTAAATAAAACAGCGTGCTCACTCACACCTGATTGTCATCCTATTGATGGAAAACTCTAATTTCACCTTCAAATTAACTGCTAATCCTAGATGTTCACATACTTTTGCCACTCACAGATATGTAACCTTGGATCATTTTCCTCAATAAATAAATGACCAAGTATAATATTTTTTTTCCTCATTTGTTTAATTGGGTTCTCTTTAACTACTTTTAGGACTTGTGTGAAAATCTGATGACGTTTTAGGTCGTATTTATGCAGAAATGTAGAAAATTATATTATATATATATATACACACACACAAATTAAGAATGAAGAGGAGAGAAGAGGAGAGAGGAGAGGAGATGAGAGGAGATAGGAGGAGCGAAGTGAAGAGGAGAGAAGAGGTGAGAAGAGGAGATGAGAGAAGAGAAGAGGAGATGAGAGAAGAGGAGAGGTGAGAAGAGAAGAGGAGATGAGAGAAGAGAAGAGGAGAGAAGAGAAGAGGTGAGAAGAGAAGAGGAGAGGAGAGAAGAGGAGATGAGAGAAGAGGAGATGAGAGAAGAGGAGAGGAGAAGTGAGAAGAGAAGAGGAGAGGAGAGAAGAGGAGAGAAGAGGAGATGAGAGGAGAGGAGAGAAGAGGAGATGAGAGGAGAGAAGAGGAGAGGAGAGGAGAGAAGAGGAGAGGAGAGAAGAGGAGTGAGAGAAGAGGAGATAAGAGGAGAGAACAGAAGAGGAGAGGTGAGGAGAGAAGAGGAGATGAGAGAAGAGGAGAGGTGAGAAGAGGACAGGAGAGAAGAGAAGAGGAGATAAGAGAAGAGGAGAGGTGAGAAGAGGAGATGAGAGAAGAGGAGAGGTGAGAAGAGGAGAGGAGAGAAGAGAAGAGGAGATAAGAGAAGAGGAGAGGTGAGAAGAGGAGATGAGAGAAGAGGAGAGGTGAGAAGAGGAGAGGAGAGAACAGAAGAGGAGAGGTGAGGAGAGAAGAGGAGATGAGGGAAGAGGAGAGGTGAGAAGAGGAGAGGAGAGAAGAGGAGAGGAGATGAGAGAAGAGGAGAGAAGAGGAGAGGAGTGAGAGAAGAGGAGATAAGAGGAGAGAACAGAAGAGGAGAGGTGAGGAGAGAAGAGGAGAGGAGATGAGAGAAGAGGAGAGAAGAGGAGAGGAGAGGAGAGAAGAGGAGATGAGAGAAGAGGAGAGAAGAGGAGAGGAGTGAGAGAAGAGGAGATAAGAGGAGAGAACAGAAGAGGAGAGGTGAGGAGAGAAGAGGAGATGAGACAAGAGGAGATGAGAGAAGAGGAGAGGTGAGGTGAGGAGAGGAGATATATATATATATATATATATATATATACACACACACACACACACAAATTACTCATTTATTTACTAATTTACTAAATTCTTTTTTTTTATTTACTAATTTCCTAAATACTCTTCATTTTTCTCATTGTAAGAATTTTTCCTGGAAAAAAAAGCAAAATGACCTGTCAGTAAAAAAACAATGCTTGAAATGAGTAAAACCATCTAAAAAAAAAAAGTCTGGATAATGTTATATTGATTCATAATAACCTTATAATAAGAAATATGAAATAAATCTGCTGACATGAAAGACACTGTAACTTGCTAAGAGATCTTTTCTTACAGCGAGACATGTTTTGCTGATTTTCGGGGGGTGAAAGTATGACTAAAAAGTGTGTTTTGAAGTGTACAAAGATTTAGCTTATTGTTTCTCGGCTCCGTGGCCACCGTGAACCGCACAACTGCTTCATTCTCTACTCCTCTCAACTCCACTGAAAGGCCTTATTGTTACCTGATGACTTAATTCAAGCATTTTACAGCAACAAAACCTCAATTCAAAAGACTAGTGTTAACTTGATTATGCTGCAATTTGATTAGGATGTTAGCTGTGTGTGTGTGTGTGTGCGTGTGTGTGTGCGTGTGCGCGCACCCTTGATTTCTCCTCCAGTTTGGTGATCATGATGATGTTCGCCGTGTGCTGCTCCCACACCATCCTCCAGAAGTCACTGATAGTATCTGGCATGGGCCCCTGTGTGGCGATGTAGGCGCCTTGTCGCCGGTACCCGTCGATGAAATTAGCATTGATGTAGTCGCCACCTGGCTGACCTGAACATCAGCAGCAAGAGAAGAGACTGGAGAATTTCATTCTATAGCAAGCCATCATAACACTCTATAGGATGAAATGTTCATCTCAGGATTTAGCGACACAAACAGTACTTACTGTGACCTTTGAACAGACCCTAATAACCATTTTATTTCCATGCAAATACATCGAGGAAATTATACACCATTGACCTCTGCACTAACTTAATTCCAAACTCTATTAAAAAATGTTACACACACACACACACTCACATATATATTCAAAAAGGCCATTACACAGTGGTCACACACTCACCATCGCTGTTAGACAGCGCCACTCTGGTGTGGTCGTAGGCAATGACATTTGCATAACGGTTCTTTGGTTTATTAATGTCCAGGTTTGAGTGCTCCCAAGAGAACTGCTGCCCAGGGTCAATAGACTAAACGTGGAAAAGTGCCAAAGACATTACAAATGACAAATAATTACGCTCTTAAACATAGCCTTCATACATTTTCGAGTTTATTTGCATAAGCATTCGCCTCTACTGTTTCTGTGAAAGGTATCAGTCAGCGTTTGGTTACTATGTGTATATATATATATATACACACATACACACACACACACACACACAAATAAACACACACAAGCGGTCAAAAGTTTAGACACATTCGTTATTTAATTTTTTTCCCCCCTACATTTTAGAATAATAATAAAGTCATCAAAACACTGGAGTAACACAAAATGGGAATTGTGTTACGGGAATATGGGAATTATGTTGTGATAAAAAAGCCAAAATAAATAAATAATAATTTAGTATTTTATCATTTTCAAAGTAGACGCGCTTTTTGTGTAGAATTTCCAGAAATGTGTTCTTGGCGTTTTCTGTAGCGATTTCTTGAGGAATTTCGCCGAGATGTTTTTTAAACAGTATTGAAGGAGTTCACACCGACGCCGGACTCGTATCCGCTGCTTTTGGGAATATTTCTCTCCGAGTCGTCCGTTTAAAATAAATGATTTTTTTTGTAAATAAAATGTTAGTTTTCTAATGATAGAAATGAATACGTCAGCACGGTTATGTTTTTGTCTACGACACCGATTTCACACATTTAATCACACACCTTCAGATCGAAAGCTTTTAAGATCGTGAGAAACATTTCAGTCGAGTGTCCACAAACTTTTGACCGGTAGCGTACATATATTTACCAAACTTTGAACATTCCACACAGCACCATTAAATTCATTATTTAGTCAGAGAGGCAAAGAGTAACTGTAAAGGAGATGGAAAGTATAGCCCAGACACTCCACAAATCTGGGCTGTACTTTAAGAGTGGTGAGAAGAGGAGCGGAGAGGAGAGGAGATGAGAGGAGATAAGAGGAGATAAGAGGAGAGGAGAGAAGAGGAGAGGAGAGAGGAGGAGAGAGGAGGAGAGAGGAGAAAAGTGAAGAGGGGAGAGGAGGAGAGAGGAGGAGAGAGGAGGAGAGGAGAGGAGAGAAGAGGAGAGGAGATAAGTGGAGAGAAGAGAAGAGGAGAGGAGAGAAGAGGAGAGGAGATAAGAGGAGAGGAGAGGAGATGAGATGAGAGGAGAGGAGATAAGTGGAGAGAAGAGAAGACGAGAGGAGAGAAGAGAAGAGGAGAGAAGAGGAGAGAAAAGAGGAGAGGAGAGAAGAGGAGATAAGAGGAGAGGAGAGGTGAGAAGAGGAGAGAAGAGAGGAGAGGAGAGGAGATAAGAGGAGAGGAGAGAGGAGGAGATGAGAGGAGAGAAGTGAAGAGAAGAGTTGAGGAGAGAAGAGGAGATGAGAGGAGAGAAGAGGAGATAAGAGAAGAGGAGAGAAGAGAAGAGGAGAGAAGAGGAGAGAAGAGAGGAGAGGAGAGGAAAGGCGAGAAGAGGAGAGAAGAGGAGAGGAGAGAAGAGGAGAGAAGAGGAGATGAGAGGAGAGAAGAGGAGATAAGAGGAGAGGAGAGGAGATGAGAGGAGAGAAGAGGAGATAAGAGGAGAGGAGATGAGAGGAGATAAGAGAAGAGGAGAGAAGAGGAGAGAAGAGAAGAGGAGAGAAGAGAAGAGGAGAGGAGATAAGAGGAGGGAAGAGAAGAGGAGATGAGAGGAGAGAAGAGGATAGGAGAGGAGATAAGAGGAGTGAGAGAAGAGGAGATGAGAGGAGAGAAGAGAAGAGGAGAGAAGAGAAGAGGAGATGAGAGGAGAGAAGAGAAGAGAAGAGAAGAGGAGATGAGATAAGAGGAGTGAGAGAAGAGTTGAGGAGAGAAGAGGAGAGGAGTGAAGAGAAGAGGAGATGAGAGAAGAGGAGAGGAGTGAAGAGAAGAGTTGAGGAGAGAAGTGAAGAGAAGAGTTGAGGAGAGAAGAGTTGAGGAGAGAAGAGGAGAGGAGTGAAGAGTTGAGGAGAGAAGAGGAGAGGAGTGAAGAGTTGAGGAGAGAAGAGGAGAGGTGAGAAGAGGAGAGGAGTGAAGAGAAGAGTTGAGGAGAGAAGAGTTGAGGAGAGAAGAGGAGAGGAGTGAAGAGAAGAGTTGAGGAGAGAAGAGTTGAGGAGAGAAGAGGAGAGGAGTGAAGAGAAGAGTTGAGGAGAGAAGAGTTGAGGAGAGAAGAGGAGAGGAGTGAAGAGAAGAGGAGATGAGAGAAGAGGAGAGGAGTGAAGAGAAGAGTTGAGGAGAGAAGAGGAGAGAAGTGAAGAGAAGAGTTGAGGAGAGAAGAGTTGAGGAGAGAAGAGGAGAGGAGTGAAGAGAAGAGTTGAGGAGAGAAGAGTTGAGGAGAGAAGAGGAGAGGAGTGAAGAGAAGAGGAGATGAGAGAAGAGGAGAGGAGTGAAGAGAAGAGTTGAGGAGAGAAGAGGAGAGAAGTGAAGAGAAGAGTTGAGGAGAGAAGAGTTGAGGAGAGAAGAGGAGAGGAGTGAAGAGAAGAGTTGAGGAGAGAAGAGAAGAGGAGTGAAGAGAAGAGTTGAGGAGAGAAGAGGAGAGAAGTGAAGAGAAGAGTTGAGGAGAGAAGAGTTGAGGAGAGAAGAGGAGAGGAGTGAAGAGAAGAGTTGAGGAGAGAAGAGTTGAGGAGAGAAGAGGAGAGAAGTGAAGAGAAGAGTTGAGGAGAGAAGAGTTGAGGAGAGAAGAGAAGAGGAGTGAAGAGAAGGAGGTGGTTCTCCAATCTGAGGAAACCAAAACTGAACTTTTTGCCCTTGGCACAGTGTGATATAAAGTTTGTCAGAATTTCAGCAGGTTCATCAGTTTGAGAGTGCGCAGTGAAGCGCGGTGAAGCGCAGTGAAGCGCGGTGGGGGAAGCAGGGTAGCATCATGCCATGGAAACGCTTTTCCTCAGCAGGAACTAAAAAAACTGCCGACGGGGCGATACTAGAATCAATACTGCCAAAGCTCGACTGCAGCGGCTCAAGACCTGAATCAAAACCCAGATTCAATTTGACGGAGATGATGATATGAATGAGAATTCATCGGCGCTGCTCTCTAATCTGTCTCATCTGGCAGAGCTTGAGCAATTATGATCGTCTTGATAAACTACCGAAGTCTACCAGTGGTCCTCCTAAAACGTTTCACATTGAGTTTCTGGGCCAGCGGACCTTTTATCCCTTTAGCTCGTTTCTATTCGACGAGCACGTGATCTGTTGAGCTGTGAACAATCCTGCTAGTATACGCCTCTGTATACACACGCTTCTAAGAAGATACTGTTAAACCCGTTATGCAGAACTGTTCACTGTTATGACCTTACCTCGTACTCCTGAGAGAACCTCAGGCTCTCGTTGGCTTTCTTCCTCTCTATGTAACCGGGCAATTCTGAGATAGGAACTGGAGGATGACTGGTCATACCTGCCAATCAGAAAGCACAAGGTTGAACAGCCTACACACACACACACACACACACACACACACACGCTACGCAGTGACAGAAGCGGTTATGGTTGCATTTAGTGACGTTTCCTGATGCATGAGTGAAAAGAAATTCGTTTGGTTTTTCACAGGAACCAGAAAGCGGCCTCATCATCAAGTAAGGAGGAAAGAGGGAGTAGTTTTGGCAGGGTATCATGGCGTAACCGTGCGTTTCTGTGTTTTAGTCGTCAGTGTATTAGCACTCCAGCTAAACCGTTCCGTTATGGATGACGTTAGATGAGAGTTATTTTGGTGTTCGTCTGTTTGCATGTCTTCAGCTCTTAATGAATTCATCAGGAATGGGTTAGTCGTGTCTGTGCTTGTAGATGGACGTTAAAAAGGCGATAGAAAAATGAACCACCACGACTAACTTGGTAAACGACGATAACCGGAGGAACGCAAACCTAGAAGGAGAGAGCATAACTAAGTGGGTTTATAAGTATGTAGTGTGTGTGTGTATGTGTGTGTGTTACCCAGTCTGGGAAAAGCATGTTACCGGGTGTAGGGAAGTTGATTCTGCGGAGCTCCACGGGGTCTGAGGGATGCTGGGAGCTCATAGCTTTGCCACTACTTGGGAAGCTGCACTTCCTGCCCTCTAATTCCGCCCGCTTCCTGTACAAGGAAATCACAAGCACAATATTTTCCCCTGACACTATTCTGCATTTCATTCGCAATCTTTACGATTCCGTTTGGTATTCACCGACCTGTCCGGTTTGCTGGGTTGTATCCACGTCATAGGGAGAGAAAAAAAAAATAAATACTGTTAAAACGGTACACGCTGTGCGTTCAGACATCAAAGACATTCAAAGCTCCCTTCTTTAATCGCTCTTCTCCCTCCCACATGCTTTTGTATCCAATCCCTCTACTCTCATTTCTGTCCTTCGTTTCACCTCTTAAACAGAAGGATGAGGATGACTATGCTGATGATGAAAATGACCGCCAGGACAGGCCCCACCACCCAAAGCAGCCCCTCCTCCTCGTCCACGATTGGCTGAGGCTCCATGTCTGAGAACGCCACGGCGTCCGAAAACGGGCTGGTCGAGTACACGGTCTACAATAAACAACAAATAAGAAATGATCAAGGGGATGAGAGGAAGAAGGAGCGTGAGATAGAGAGACAAAATGAGAGAGAGAGAGAGAGAGAGAGAGAGAGAGAGACTCACATTCTGTCCTAGCTCTAAAATGGCCAGCACGAAGCAGACATACTCCTGACCGTGGAGAAGCTGTCGATTCAGGAACACTCCGTACACACGCCCGTCTCCCAGCTTAAACTCCGACGGAAGGTTCTGGAAGTAGGCGCCGATGTACGGCTTCAGTTCGGCCTGCCTCCGTAAACGCACCGATCGGCTCGTACCGTTGATCATCCTCAGTAGCTGAAAGGAATATCGTTTTATATGATGTATAAAATACTATAAAAAAAAATACAACGACTGACGAGCTGTGGAGAAAACAGTACCTCGTCTAAATTCATGTCATCTGGATCGCTCCACGGATTCTGGAAGTTTCCTCCTCTCTGCCTCTTCAGTGGGACGACAATGATATAGAAACCCCTACGCGGGTTAAACAAAAAATAAACATCAGGCCTCGCGTGGCTACGAGAGGGCGTTCGCACGAAAATAACTGACCGTAAGACATTTACTGTATTATTTAACAGCAAACAATCTGATGACGATGCCAAAAATGAAACCATATATTGATGTTTATTTTGGCAAGACAGGAAAGGCTTAGTGCCTTCCTGGTAGCGCATTTATACCAACCACCCCAGATCCTTGATGGCGAAAAAAACTGCCAAAATAATAATAATAATAATAATAATAATAATAGCAATAATGCTAACTATGTTCACATTATACTGAATTTCAGAATCAGTGGAAACACTTCCCTTAAGTTCCTGTTATCTGTGTGCTAATGACGGGGACTAGAAAGCTAATGAAAATACTGAGTATGTGATTTTTATTTCATTCAGCTGGGAGTAGTGAGAACAGTGATAACCATGATAATAAGCACGATTATCTGAATATAGGACAGTAACAGTATGGTGGATGAGGCGGTCTGCTTTAAGGTTTTAACCACGGGAACAGTTTCGAGTGCGTGTACAGTGTGCTTTAACAGCGTGAGGCCGACCTGACGGGGGCGTGTGCGTGCACGGACGGCAGCTGCAGTGTGGCTGTGCTCTCGGAGCTGCTCTTCTCCACCAGCTGAGGTTTCCTGGGCAGCAGGTTCGGAGCGGTCATGGCGTCGGCACGGTGCTGCAGGCCCTCGCTGCCGTCTGCTTTGTTGCTCAGGAGGAACGTGTAGAGCGACTGCGGCTTTAACTCGGAGACCCGCTGCAGCCCGAGACGCCCGTCGATGTCCAGTCTGCGGCCGTCGCCGTATGAGATCTGAGCGATGAGGTGGACGTTACGTTAAATAACAACGAATAAGTTCGATTATTGCCTAAACGTTCAGTATTCGGACCATGAACTAATGTTCCATGGCATCCTGAAGAAGGCTGTGTAGAAGAAAACGCACAGATCTATGCTTTTAATAGCTTTTAACGATTTAGCCCAGTTAATTAAAGGCTTTTTACTTCACCACGTGAGTGCCTTGGAGTATTTCGTCTTTACAATTTGATGGTTATCTCCAGTTTATCCAATGAGCACCAGTGGCTACATATAGACCCCCGTGTAGCACTCTCTGCTTCTGTTGCTTCGTAAAAATGAAATTCTAAGCCCTATCACACACACTGACTGTGTTATACTTACGGTGAACGTCGAGGGTTTGTTCGGTGAGGTTCGTGGCTCCCAGGCAAGCCATACTGAACTCTTCATAGCAGCTTTCACACGGAAGTTCACAGCAAACACTTCAAAAAAGAAAAAAAAAAAAAGAAAAAGAACATTGTTCACAGTTTTGTCGCAGATGCGAGACTCACAAAACTAATCAGGAGATCCGGCTGTGAAACCAGCGTGATTAAGAAGCGCAGGAAATCTTGTCCTGATGTTTACGCCTGTCGCTTTTACTGACACTGCGATCTCGTCCGAGCGAAATTAGCTTCCTACCTGCGGACGAGAGTTGACGTCAGATCGGTTTTACATTTGTGGGGGGATTATTTATTTTAAATATATATATATATACGGCTAGAGAACACGACTTTGGTGGACTTCACCCTCCCAAAAACAACGCTACAGGAAGACAGACCGACATGGTGATAAACACACAGACAGAAATGTAAGTGAAAGGAGTAAATCTCCTTTCTGTGTTAGTGACTGCAAGTCTTTGATTCTGGGGTACTTGGGAACCACCGATCCATGAGTACCGCGTGGTCGCTCAGCAACAGGAGGTTGCCGTGACGTGCTCGCGGACGCGGAGTTCAGAACCACCATGTCGACGGGGAGCCCGACGCACCGCAGGGGCATTGTGGGATACAGGAAATGAAGTAATAACCTCCTCACTGATCAACCCAGGCCACCGGAGAGAACGTGTCCGTGACTCGCACCTCGTCTTTGCCACGTTCCGTGGCAGTGCACCGAATAGAATGACGTAAAAACCTCCATTTTCCCCCAGGACGAAGGGGCGTGGCCGAGCTCATCAACAGACGTGTCACTTCCTGGTGAGAGGGAGTAGGTTCTGAAGGGGTGGGTTTGTAATGTGGGAGAGTACTGTAGGGTAGTTAAATTCAATTGGTTCATTTTTAGAACAAGTATATAATGATAATGATGATGTAAGGACATTCAGACAAGAAAGAAAACGATAAAACTAAAACACGAAGACAGATCACAAGCGTGTCTATGGTGATAGGGTGACATCATAATATATTACATTTAACACGAACATGACGAGACTATCTCTAGGTTCACGTCTGCGCTCAAGCACAACCAGACAAACGGAGAAATATTTGACAACAAACTCACCTTTATCTCCTCCAGTCGAGCTTTTCCGCTCGGCCTCCTTCTCCCTCTCCTCATATATCTATTAGATATTTTTCTTACGCCGTATTTTACCCGACTCGCCGAAATGAGCTTGGCTTTGAGCGCCACTGCTGGGAGCCTTTTCTTGTTTCTTTTAACTCAGCATGTCAAACAGACACGCCATTAGGAAGAAGAAATGCCCACACTGGAAATTTTCTAAGGCCGGCGCTTCTGACTCGGCTGACTCGGTTTTCCGACTGCTCTAACACTCATCACGCAGCCCATGAACGCCTTAATAATTCACCAGTGGGTGTAATCAGGTGTGTTAAAGCAGAACACAAGGTCTGGCCATCGATGCTGTAGCTCATTCAGCCCATACAGATCTAACATGAGGTCATTTTGGGAAGTGTTAATACGTGAAAATGGCGATTATATGCGAACGGGTCACAATAACGTCTAAATGTGTCTAAATCTCGGGTTATGATTCTCAGTAAATCTAGTTGTTCTATTAGCCGGGTGTACCGCATTGTATCAAATATAACAATGAGAAATTTTACGCAACAAGGAAGCAGAAATGGAAATAAATTAGAGAGGCTCTTTGTATAAAGACAAAACACGGTCTAGTTGAACCGAAGAAGCTTCAAAAACAAACCCAGCTAAGCGGATCGGCATGTGTCTTGGATTTACATGGAGTTGATGTAGAATTAGAATTAAAACGGGATTTCACACACCTGGATGTTCACCTGCCTTAAGTTATTCGTCCCAAAGAGAGCAAACTGACAGTTTACGTTTTCTACCCTCAATAATAAACACTCGAGATTAACTTTCCAGTGTGGTTCATTTGCATATGATCAAATATCATTTCGGGGGGAGGGGATTATTTCTTAATCTAATAATTTAGAAATAAAACACAATGGGGCTGTTATAGGAAAATAATTCATAAAAAGGTGGTGTGAAGATGATTATTTTCCAGTAACCGAAGTGCTTTATTGCTCTTAGACCGCAGCAATTTGACAACAACGCCAAAATTCGTGTATTAACTAAAGAACTAGACGTCGTGACTAATCCCCCTCGGAACATGCCGTAGGGAGCGCTGCATGGACGTTTGGGCTGACGTGGGCTTCACTCGAGACGTTCCGTTTTACTTCCTGGTTCTGCCTCAGAAGCTGCTGGCCCTCCGTTCTTTCAAACACACCTGCTTCCCATTCTCACACACACTCGGTGCATTTGAGCGTCTTCCCTGAACGGGCGCGATGCGTTCTCTCCGTGTTTAACCGCTTTTCTTTTGCTCTGGATCGTGAACCTCAGTTAACAACTCTGCTTTTGGATTTCGATTCTAAAATAAAAAGGTGTACTTTGCGTAAATCTACCTGGAGCTTTTTTTTTTTATTCATTTCTAGTTCCATTTACTGTTGATGCATGTCCATTCAAACAATTTACAGCGGCTATAAAAAAGTCTACACACCCCGGTTAAAACTGGAAGTTTTTTTTTTTTGTAAATGTAAGAAACCAAGATCAATCGTGTCAGATCTTTTTCCAACTTTAGCAACTAACAAAATTCAGCTGACAAACAAAAACACATTTTGGTGGGGTGGGGGGGTGGGGGGGGGCAATATTATTATTAACAGGGGTGTGTAACTTTTTATAACCACTATACTTCCTTTTATCACTTACATTATAGCAACTATAAACATTCATTCATTTTTAATAACCGAGTGTACTTTCCTTCCCCACTGTGACTACTTCACTGGTCTAACGATTTTCTAATTAACCCTGAAAGTGCTGAACTGCCACAGTTTTGGACTCTAAAAACATTTTCTGCTCACATTTGAACACATTTTGTATGTGTGCGTGTCAGGTGTGTGTTCATACGGGATTGTGGCGTTTGTATGCTGAGCTCGCTGGTGAAGGCCCCCACGCCGTGTTTACTGCGCGCCGCTAACTGAAAGGCGTAGGTGGAGAAGGGCTTCAGGTTCTTTAGCACGTAGCTGGAGCTGGGTTCGAACACGATCTTCTGCAGGAGAAAGAGAAAGAAGACTCAACGTGCGTACGTCTGTACGTGTGCGTGTGAGGGTGTGTGTGTAAATATGCTGTACGTTACACGAACGAGTAACAAAAAAAAACACCCATCAACGTCTATGCGTTTTCTAACGTTCGTCTGTAAAGCCCGTCTATACTTCTGATCGATATCGTTAAAAGATTCCTGCCATTCAGGAGGAGGTCAGCGGAAACAGCTGTGCAGCTGTGATCCTGGTTTGCCGTGATGGTTGTTGGTGTACCTCCAACATCTCATCCAGCTGTATCTGTAAGGAAGTAAACTTTTTCCCACCACTCTCTTTACTAACTTTACTACGTTCCCAAGATATATTCGTTATTATTCGGATTTTATTAATTCACCGACTCAAAATAGCTCACTCATTTACTTAATGAATTCAATTAACCTGCCTCCTGACGTCAGTTTAGGATTGTGTGGCTAAATTCATTTGTGCGTTGAAGAAAATGCAGAATAATGGGATGCGCTGGATCAAGTGCTCTTTTATAACATGCTCGAAGCCATAGTGTTGAAATTCGGACAGATTGGTGTGATAATTACAGCTAGGTCCGCTCATATAACCGATATAACGTACTAGATGCCGATTAGATGTTATGTTATATTGTATCAGAGTTTTCCAGTTTCATTTTTATTGAACATTTCTGCTGAACTAAACATTTCCGCTGAACATTTCTGCTGAACTAAACATTTCTATATTGTATCAGAGTTAATGGCAAAATAAATACATAAATAAATAACCTTTCTCTGTCTTCAGATTTTTTTTTTCCTTCCTAAGAAAAATCTGGCAACCTCGGAGGCATGAACTACACTCCGCTGATTTTAATCATCTTGACGGGACACCAAAAAAAAGGAAAAAAAATCTTAAGCAGTCGTGTAAACCGACTCGGAATACAAGGAACTTTCCCCCAGGTTAAAAAAACTGCTGTAACTTAGACCTGAATACGACCCTGAGTGTGAGGAGTAGTGCGTAATTCGAGTAAAAGTAGTGCATTTTTACAGTGTGTGACTATATTATATTATCACCCCGACAAACTTATGATCTATATTCACTTTCACTGTTCGTGTATTATTGTGCTGGACAGGTACAGCTTGCCTGCTCAGGCTGGTCTCCGAGCCTGTATATGAGCTCGTATCCTATGATGGCGTCGGTGCCACTGTGAGCTGGAGGAAGCCAGGAGAGCAGTACGCTGGTCTCGGACTTCACCTCTGCTTTCAGCTCAGTAGGCTGAGAAGGAACTGGAAAAGAAGACAGCGATGTGTCGACGTTGATGGGAAGAAAAAAAACAAAAACCCTGAGGTCTGTAAGTAGTTACACAGTGAAACGTTCTTGTTGCCGTGACTCTGTGTAAATTACAGCATGGCAGCATTCATTTGAAACATCTGTATTAGGGGAAGTTTAGTCCTTTCGCTATACATCCCCCAAAGGTCAAGATTAAAACACACACACACAAACACACACACCTCCAGTCTTGGCAATGATGTGCAGGTCATTGGAGAGAGGACCATCTCCCACTGCAGTAAAAGCCAGAACTCTAATGTAATAGGTCTTGTTTGGTGTGAGATCCTGTATTGTCAGGAAATTCGCTCCACGAACCATCTCCTTCTCCCACTGGTTGACTGACAACAACGGATCAGACGTGTAGTAAACCCGGTAGCCGACCACCTGTCCGTTTGCCTCCTCTGGCTCCTCCCACTGCACCATTGCCGTGGAGACACTGAGCATGCGGCCTCTGACTCGGCGTGGCGCCGAGCTCGGGGCTTGCTCTGCCGTGCGAGCCTCTACCGTAGGACTCGGTGGGCCGCGGCCGATCGAATTCACCGCTATGACCCGGAAATGATAGTGCGAGTACGGGCTGAGGCCGCCGACGCTGTACCGGGTCGTCGCCACGGCGTCGATCTCTTTAAAAGGGTCGTTGGAGGAGGTGGGTCGGTGCTGGATGACGTAATAGGAAACAGGAAGTGGGTTTCCGCTGTCCCACATTAAGGTTATGCTGGTGGCTGAACGCTCCATGACGACCGGAGGGCCTGGAGGGTTCGGGAGGGCTGGAAAAGAGCGCAAATGATCTGGTTATTACCTTCTACTGAACCATATAAATCCTTTAAGTTTTTTCATTTAAATCAAGTCTGGTGGCTTATTACACATGTGCAGTTCAAACCGTAGAACCCTAACCCTAACCCAAATCCCTACAGTGAAGCATGGTGGTGGTAGCATCATGTTATAGGGATGCTTATAATCATTTTCAGAACCTGACTGCCATTTTACGATGCACATAATGGTGTGAAAAATGTACATTTATTGGGGTAAGTACATAACCATAGCCACCAGTTCATGATTTTATCAACGACAGCAATCCTAAAACACTATTCTCGCACATATTCAGACATTTTATTTTGTCTATATATTTTGTCGATACATTCTGTGTCAGTCTGAATGATAAGCTCGCCTTTGACTGTGATCTGTGCAACTGTTTCGATGACGCCGAGAGTCGACATGGCCACGCAGGTGTAATTGGCTGACTGGCGCACGTCTGTGAGTTCTAGCACGTTCTTTCCGATGGGCATGTCGTCCTCCGGGGTCAGGTCCTCCGTTCCGAGCATCCACTTGACGTACGGCATGGGAACGCCTATCGCCTGGCATGTGATGTTCACCCCTCCTCCGGGCATGACCTCGTAATCCATGGGTGGCACAGAGAAGCGTGGAGAGATCCGGCGCACTGGCAGAGTGATCGCAGATCAGTTAGCCGTACTACAGAAGGGCTCGTCATCGTACTGACTAGAATTACAGTTTTACGTAGAGCAGTGGTTCTCAAAAGTGCACCTTTATAATATTACATTGAATCCAACTTAAATAATGAGCCGAACATTTAAACAGTCGGATAATAAAATACGCGTGCAAAATAAAAACAGGTGTAGACGACTTTGACCCACTGCATGTACAAAATGGTTGTACTTCATGTAATTAAAAGCCTGTCATGCATGGTTAATGGGCTTAGACATAAGCAGTAGTAAATTCTAGATTTAAAGAGAGATTACGCTCGCGTATACAGGATTAGGATTAAATGTGTGCACAGGACTTACCGTCTCTCATCTCTGAAGAGAGGAAGAGAAGTGGAAGAAAGGCCGGAGAGAGAAATAATAACAGCATAGGGAAGAAGAAGAAGAAAAAAAAACTCATCTCAGAATAGAAAGTACTAGCTCCAGGTGGTGAGCAACTACAGAGATAGCAAGAGCACTGAAAGGCATTTAAACACACACAGTGCACTTTTCCTAATTACACCATTTCCACCAGTTTATCCGTCGAAATCCATTCAGTTGCAGCGGGAGAAAGCTGGATCGGTCCGAACGTTCACATACTGATGTTCTAGAAAGTGTTACAGAACCCACCTCTGACGTAGAGGTTAGCGGGTGTTGAGTAACGCGTCCCGGCGCCGTTTGTAGCCACGCACTCGTATTTCCCTTGATCGGTTTCTTCGCTCCGGTCAATCTGCAATGCACCTGAACACACACACACACACACACGCACACACATGCAAACACACAAACACGCACATACATAGGATAGGAGGATTTTGTTTTTCTTTCAAGATACACATTCAAAGGTCTCATTTTCGTTCATCAAATCTGGTCTATTGCCTAGCGTGCGTGCGTGCGTGCGTGTGTGCGATGTTCCTCACATACTCAAACTAGCACAAGTGCGTGTGTGCACGTGTGATTTAATAACGAACAACAGTGTAACAATTGACAGATGTTCACCATTAACAGTAATAAAATGCTGCTTTGCAAAAAAAAAAAAAAAAAAAAGAAAGAAAGAAAGAAAAAAAGTGAAGTTCTGTTTGGAATTAAAAAAGTGAAATAGTAAAAATATAAAGGATTTCAAATTCATTCAGTTCTTTTCATTAGTAGATGCACAAAGAAGGCCACAAAGAAGAAGTTAACAAAGACGTTAAAGGGAAAGAAGAAAAAAAAAACTTGCATTAAGTACCACAGCCAAATATGTGCAGCTCTGAGTGTAAAAAAAAAAAAAAAAAAAAAATTCTAAAAAGATGTTCGATTAGAAGGATGACGTTTGTGGAAGGTGTCCGAGAGGAAAATTGCTGAAAGATGAAATGAGGCTTCATTAGAGATGAGGAATGCATCCACAAAGGGATCAGGAGAGTGTAAAAAAAAAATAAAAAATTCCAGATATCAAGAAAAAAAATACAAAACAGTCAAGATACAGTCAAGAGGTTCATGGATTATTCACTCGTTAATCTTCATATACGGACATGTTCTCCTTTCATTTACTGCTGCACATCGCTATCTATATACAGGAGTTCACCGTCTACCGAATGAATAAATGTTCACAATAAAGAATTAGTCGCATGTTCGACTTCAGGGAAGTATCATGATAATACGGTCAGAACACAGTGTGGTACGACTAATACGACCCCTAAAATCGACAGGGTTACGCAATGAAAACTAGAATGTGATGGTCAGACAATGATGAGAGCCAGAGAGAGAAAGAGAGGGAGAGAGAAGAGAAGAGAGGGAGAAAGGAGGAGTAAATAGGAACAGGTTGGTGAATGGGGTGGTTAGATTTAGACTCTTACCTCTGATTGGTGTACCCCCTGGATGGGTGAGAATGAACGCAGATGAGAGATTAAAGAAGAGAGTTAGTGCAGCGAGAGCGAGAGAGAGAGAGAGAGAGAGAGAGGGAGAGAGAGGGAGAGAGAGAGAAGGAGAAAGGGCATGTAATTCGTCTTGTCTTAAGTGCTAAATGGGTCACTGTTAACATAATCCCTCCACTTCTATATGAGTTTGCATATCTGCATGACAGAACATAATAAAGGCGGGGGGAGGGGGCGGGGGGTGGAGGGGAGGAAGCAAGAAGCAATTCCCTTCCTGGGAAATTTTTCCGCAATAATATACAGGGCTTAACACTCAAGACAGGCAGATTCACACCCACGGAGGAGAGGGGCTGAAACGAGGAAGCCTCGAGGTTCGAGGGAGAATCCACTGGAACATTCAGCGAGAAAAAAGAAGAGCAATAAAAACGTTGGCAAGCTAGACAGGGACAGGAGAGAGAGAGCGAGAGAGCGAGAGAGAGAGAGAGAGGGGATAGATGTAGGTACTCTGATGGTAAGGGGTGAGAGAGTGAGCCTCTGAGTGAGACAGTTAGGGAAAGTGCGAGTGACACAAGTTAAGTAGCACATGTGAGGGGGTAGCACTCGGGTGAAAATGACTACCTCTATGTGATGGGAGTGTTTATTAAAAGTGCATAGGGCGTAGCTTTATGTGTGTGTCCAGAACAGGTGTGTGTGTGTGTGTGTGTGTGTGTGTGTGTGTTTTGTATGTCTGTGTAGGGTCAGGCTAATCATACTGTTAGGTGAAACATTACGTATCATGCAGTTTACTGAAACTATACTAGGAGAGTGCGTTATCTTAGCAATGTGTATGTTGTGCCTTAAAGTAACTGACTTACCAAAGGACTCTGTCGATCAAAACATAGAGAGAGAGACAGCACATGCATCACTTTAACGAAACGTTTACAGGATACAACAGTGTGTATGAGACTGTGTGTGTGTGTATATGAAAAAATAAGACCAGAACATAAACAACAAAAATGTTCATTCAGAGCTCATACATATAACAGACACGTACGTATTAAAGATGGGATTATTTCTCTTTCTTTCTTTTTCGACTCGTCCTCATTAACACGAGTCAGTTTGAAAACGTTTACGCATTTCCCCAAAACGGTTTCCTGTCTACGAAAAACAGTGGCCTTTGCGTCATTTTGTTCATACAAAAACACGCGTTCTTGTCTCGCTTTTACACTTCTACGTCAACAGATTAAAAAAATTCAGAATAAAGAAAACAGTGCTGCAGGAAGTTCTGATGATGTCCGGATTGATCCAAGATGCTGTTTTTTTTTTTAGAGGTTGAAAACGCTTTAGCGTGCACGGAAAGGAAAAGATAAGAAAGGATGCGTTTTCAAATTTAGCCGTGTTACTGTGGATTCGGATTGAAAAAAAAATAAATGTAATAAAATGTTTTAGAGGTCGAGCGATTGATCGGTTTGCTGGGACTATCGTTTATCGGTAAAAATCCACACCGATAGATTTCCCTGCTTGCGTCTGTTGCGGAGCGGCTGAGGAGCGTCTTCTGTCGTTAGCATACGGTACGAGAGCGGCCTCTAGAGGTGAAATAAAAACTATCACTGACTAATTTTGTTGTGATATTTGAAGTGTTTTAATCCATTTTGGATCTTGTATTTCCTTTAATATTTATTAATAGTTAATATATATTAATATTTATTTCATTTTAAAAAGTACAGTCAGTACGGTTTATTTTGGTAATACAGTTCATCAATATTTTACTTTAAGTGTTATGTTTACATTCAGTATCAGTTTTAAAATTTTTCGGTTGATTAATCGGTTATCGGCAGGCCGGTACTGCCCGACTCCGTTATCGGTATCGCTCGACCTCTAATATTGTGCGCTGTATAACGTCTGCGTGAGGCTGTAAACGCCTCATGCCGTTCCGCATCAAAAGTTGATTATTTTCCTATAGCAGCGGAGTATTATTATTGTTGTTGTTACTATACAAACGATAACATACGTATACAAACACATTAACATACATGTAAACGTGTGATCTGCCTTGCACTCTAATCTACTGTTAGAGCTGCTGTTATAGAAAATGAATCAAACTTTCTGACCAATCAGAACTGAGAATTCAGCAGCGTTGTGGTATAAAGTCTATTATAGTTTTTTTTTTTTTGGTGGAAAACCACAGACACTCAGTGTGTTTACATGGACAACAATAATCCACTATTAACCCGATTAATACAATACTTTGATTAAGAAACTACCGTGTAAACAGCTATTTTTAATTACCTTAATCTGATTAAGGTCATACTCGAAGTAAACACAAATCGAATTAAGACAGGTGGAGTATTCCTGTTTTAGTCGCATTATGGACGTGTATTACAGACATGTAAACACCTTAATCACACTATTAACGTCGTGTGAGAGTTTTCACCGCATTTTGCGACAGGACACGATCACACACGGCAGTGCTCAACATTTTACGGCGAACAAGAGAGTTCGGCTGCGTCCCAAACCGCATACTTGCCTACTATAGGCAAGAATACATGTATCTCGGCTACTAAATAGACGGTAAGTACGCGGTTTGGGACGCAGCCCACGGCTTCAAGCAGTTGTCTATTTGCACGTACGGCATGACAAATAATTAATCGCACTTGAAGCTAAAAAATTAAATAAAAACACCCAAAACTGTATACGGTACCATAACGAAGACGAACTGTATGTTGATACGTGAAATTCTGGAGGGACGTCGGACGGCGTGATGCGGTGACGCAATGACGTGTGCCGTTAATCTAATTATGTTCTATAACATGTAAGACGGGAACATGACGGGAGTATTCTAAAAGCGACTCATGTAAACACCTTAATCACAATATTATCTTACTCAGAGTAAGGTCAATAATTAGATTGCTGCTGTCCATGTAAACGTAGTCATAGTCAGGATATAAGCAGCTGGCGTTGTTCTCAAGTCGACGGACACTACAGAGAGGAGCGCTACGTGAAAATATTTAGCTACACCGGTTTATATTACTAGTATGTTCACGCTTATATTCTTAAACGTTCCTGACCTTCTATAAAAAGCTGAGACTAATATTCTGTTAGTCTCTTTCACACGCGCGTGTTTAATCGTGCTTTGTCATCATTCTTTCACTTTTCCTTTGCGAAAACAATTCAAGATTTTCCCCACACTTTCTATGCTCGGTTTTCAGCTGGGTCATGAAAAGGAAACACGTGAAACATGACATGCATTAAGGGATACGGTGGTAAGGCAAAGAGTAAAATTAATTGAACAAATTTACCACTTTAGTGTCTGAAATATCACTCGGGTATCTACGGTTTCTCTTAAATGCCTTCTGGATTGTCTGGATGCGTTCCCTGGCTTTAAAGGTAACTTTCACTTGTATTTAAAAGTCACATTTGTCTTGACGTGACTTCGTTATAAGTCGTGCATCGCGTGTTAACGTGTGCGAATTTCTTATTCTTGACAAAGCATTCAAATCTTTCTAAGATAAACAGATAAGATTCTTGTAAGAAATCATAAATAATAAGTATCATAAATAATATCGTGTGTGTTATTCAAGCACGATTCATCTCAATTCTTATCACACACAGAAGACCACAGACGCAGCTATGCTGGAAATGAAATTTAATATCGTTTTTTGAAATCCTCTCTTTTGAACCTCTACACACGCTCTCCTTTTGCTCAACTACTCATGATCAACCTAGAAGGACAAAAAGATTAAAAACCGACACGTGATCGTATAAAGAACAGACGTATTCAGGCGTGCGTTTGTGAGGACTGATTATTATAACCGTACGCTTGGTCCCTGACTCTTCATCAAAAAGCCTAAGGAAGAGCTGAGATTAAATCCGGCTAACTCCGTACCTGAGCGCAGCTGTTTGATGCGTCCGTGAGTGTGTGTGTCGATGGGAAGGAAGTCCTTAAACCAGGTGATCTCTGGGTCAGGAGTGCCGCTGGCTGCACACAGCATGGTGGCTGTGCGAGAGCGTTCCACCACCTTGAGCTGAGGACCCATATCTATGGACGGGAAGCCGGGAGGAAGCAGGTCCTCTGTAACACACACACACACACACACACACACACACACAAAACACTCTTAATGCTGTTGGGAGCTGAAATTTTATATCAGAACGCCAATGAAAAGCTTTAGTGTCAGCTAACAGTCCCCCCTCCCTCTCCCCCACCCGAGCATCACATTTATACAGAATGAAACAATTCAGCAGTGAGGTTTAATGAATTGTGTTTAAATGTGTATTATTTATCGGTTAGTGTTTGGGATTCTTTCTGATTTATTGTTGGACTGTGTATCTGCCCCTTGACGCCGTTTGTATAAATGTAGCTTCTGGTCGATTGAAGGAAATAAACAAGCAGCGTTTTGTGGGTTTGCTATAAACCACACGTTGTAAGATTTCCACGTCGAGATCCACGTGATCGCTTAGATCGCTGTAGAATGGTACAGAGGTAGGACGACGTCTGAACCCCTCGAACAAGGGGAAATGATGTAGGAAGTTGCTTGGCTGAAATGTCTGTTCTACAAACCACTGTACAAACAGAAGTGCGTTGAACTTTCGGGGAAACGCACCTCCCCCATACAGATTTATGAACTCGTCCGGGGTAGCCGAGCCGAGTCGGCTGAATGATGGTCGGTGATATAAGTCTCTTCTTTATATGAATGAACACGTGAGCTCACCGCGCAGCACCAGGAGGCTAGTGGAGGCGCTGATCTCTCCGGCCTCGTTAGACGCCACGCACTCGTATATAGCCTCATCACGTGGGGTCCGCAGCGGCTGCACGCGTAAGACTGAACCGGAGCCGTCCTCAAACTCAATCACCTATACAGACCGAAGGTAAAGAGAGAGAGAGAGAGAGAGAGAGAGAGAGAGAGAGAGAGAGAGCAAGAGAGAGAGAGAGAAAAGGACAGAGAGAGAGAAAAGGAGAGATAGAGAGAAAAGGAGAGATAGAGAGAAAAGGAGTGAGAGAGAGAAAAGGAGAGAGAGAATGACAGACAGAGAGAGAGAGAGAAAAGGAGTGAGAGAGAAAAGGAGAGAGAGAGACAGAAAGAGGACAGAGAGAAAGAGAAACAGAGAGACAGAGTGAGAGAAAAGGACAGAGAGACAGAGAGGACAGAAAGAGAGCAAGAGAAAAGGACAGCGAGAGACAGATAGAGAGGACCGAGAGACCAAGAGAAAAGCACAGAGAGAGAGAAAAGAACAGAGAGGGGACAGAGAGAAAAGGACAGAGAGACAGAGAAAAGACAGAGAGAGAAAAGGACAGAGAGATAGGACAGAGAGAGAGAAAAGGACAGAGAGAGAAAAGGACAGAGAGACAGAGAAAAGGACAGAGAGAGAGGACAGAGAGAGAAAAGGACAGAGAGACAGAGAAAAGGACAGAGAGAGAGGACAGAGAGAGAAAAGGACAGAGAGACAGAGAAAAGGACAGAGAGAGAAAAGGACAGAGAAAAGGACAGAGAGAGGACAGAGAGAGAGAAGAGGACAGAGAAACAGAGAAAAGGACAGACAGACAGAGAAAAGGACAGAGAAAAGGACAGAGAGAGAAAAGGACAGAGAAAAGGACAGAGAGAGAGAAGAGGACAGAGAAACAGAGAAAAGGACAGAGAGAGAGAGAGAGGACAGAGAAAAGGACAGAGAGAGAGAAGAGGACAGAGAAACAGAGAAAAGGACAGACAGACAGAGAAAAGGACAGAGAAAAGGACAGAGAGAGAAAAGGACAGAGAAAAGGACAGAGAGAGAGAAGAGGACAGAGAAACAGAGAAAAGGACAGAGAGAGAGAGAGAGGACAGAGAAACAGAGAAAAGGACAGAGAGAGAGAGAGAGAAAAGGACAGAGAGAGAGGACAGAGAGAGAGAAAAGGACAGAGAGCGAGAGAGACAGAGACAAAGAGAGGACCGATTAGTGAGAGACCATGTTTTATTGGCGCTCCTAACATTTTTACACATAGAATAGTTTTAAAATGAGATAAACTAAAATAAAACAGTTAAAGTACAGTAAAACTACAAGAAGATAAACAAGGGATTACTTATCTGGACAACAATAACTTCAATTTCAAGAAGAAGAGTGTAAACTCTTTCAGACCTAATCATGGGCTAACAGAGCAGGAGCGGCTAAGCTAAGAAGAGGAATAAAACTGATAAAAAAATAACAACAAATGTTTCATGACTTCGAGGATCATTTCTGCTTAAATCACCTGCAGTAAACAATGAGGTAAGAACCGCCAACTAAACAAAACAGCCACAGAACTATCTAAATAATCAAATTTAGCTTCTCCGCTAACATCCTAGCAACAAAACGCAAGCCATGGCTGATGCAATGAGCGAGAAAACTCCGCCCCCTTGTCATATCCTATCCAAAAGAACTGAAGAATGCTCAGGCTAAGAAAGCCAACAAACACAAACTACTGAAAGAAAACCCAGAGAGCAGGTTTCAGTCAAACAGGAACCAAAACCACCATCTCAGATCTCCTGTTACACACAGACCACACTGAGGCGTGGCACAGAGCTCTCCGTACCCACTACAGTCACAGCACTTTTCTGATTGTGAATATCTACCACAACGGGACAATCATGTTCCAGGCAGTGAAGCCAGTCTCAGCTCTGTCCAAGATGACTTTAAGACCATGAAAACCCTGAGGGACAGACATGGGGAGAAGGAGACCTGAACCTGTCAAAGAGACAAGAGGGGGGGAGGAGCTCTCACCACACTATAGTGCAGCACAGGACACGCAGCTGGAGAGGACAGTGTCTCAAATCAGATAGAGCCTTATCTTCAAGAAGCTGAGCTGATAGAGCTCGAAGAGATGGTACTCTCCAATCTTCTTCCTACAGAACCTTACCAGCATCTAAAAGATCAGCTGAGCCTTCTAAAAACGGAGTTCAACACCTCACTGCTGGAGCGGAGAGTAGAATTTCAAAAGTTCCCAACAACACAGAGACAATCTAATCTGAGGACTGATCTTAATGTAGTAAAAAAAGAGCTCTACCTTAGAGACAGACAATAAACAGCCTGAGAGAGCAGCTGCAGAGACTCAAAGCCAGTGAGCAGTCACCCAAAACAGCAGAGAGTAGGCCACCTCACAATCAGCTACCAAGCCCCCATCTAGTACCATCAAACCCCCAGCCCCAGTCACAAAACCCACAGAAAGAGCCACCAAGGCCCCAGACAGAGACACCGAGACCCCATAAAGAGCCACCTATACCCCAGAAAGAGCCACCCAGACCCCATACAGAGCCACCCCGACGGAGCCACCTATACCCCAGACAGAGCCACCTATACCCCAGAAAGAGCCACCCAGACCCCAGACAGAGCCACCAAGACCCCAGACAGATCCACCCAGACCCCAGACAGAGCCACGCAGACAGAGCCACCCAGACCAAAGAAAGATCCACCCAGACCCCAGACAGAGCCACCAAGACCCCAGACAGAGCCATAAAGACCCCAGAAAGATCCACCCAGACCCCAGACAGAGCCACCCAGACCCCAGATGGAAGCCACCCAGACCCCAGACAGAGCCACTCAGACCCCAAACAGAACCAAGACCCCAAACAGATCCACGCAGACCCTAGACAGAGCCACCCAGACCCCAGACAGAGCCACCCAGACCCCAGACAGATCCACCCAGACCCCAGACAGAGCCAAGACCCCAGACAGATCCACCCAGACCCCAGACAAAGCCACCAAGACCCCAGACAGAACCAAGACCCCAGACAGATCCACGCAGACCCCAGACAGACCCACCAAGACCCCAGAAAGATCCACCCAGACCCCAGACCCCAGAGAGAGCCACCCAGACCCCAGACAGAGCCAAGACCCCAGAGAGAGCCACCCAGACCCTAGACAAAGCCACCAAGACCCCAGACAGAGCCACCAAGACCCCAGAAAGATCCACCCAGACCCCAGACAGAGCCACCCAGACCCCAGACAGAGCCACTCAGACCAAAGAAAGATCCACCAAGACCCCAGACAGATACACCCAGACAGAGCCACCCAGACCAAAGAAAGATCCACCAAGACCCCAGACAGAGCCACCCAGACCCCAGACAGACCCACCCAGACCCCAGACAGAGCCAAGACCCAAGACAGAGCCACGAAGACCCCAGACAGATCCACCCAGACCCCAGACAGAACCAAGACCCCAGAAAGATCCACCCAGACCCCAGACAGAGCCACCCAGACCCCAGACAGAGCCAAGACCCAAGACAGAGCCACCCAGACCCCAAACAAAGCCACCAAGACTCCAGACAGAGCCACCCAGACCCCAGACAGAGTCACCCAGACCCCAGACAGAGCCACTCAGACCCCAGATAGAACCAAGACCCCAGACAGATCCACGCAGACCCCAGACAGAGCCACCCAGACCCCAGACAGATCCACCCAGACCCCAGACAAAGCCACCAAGACCCCAGACAGAGCCACCCAGACCCCAGACAGAGCCACGTAAGCTGTATAACTGTATAAATGAACTGCACCACGGTCGCTCAACTTCAACGCCACCATCACCGAGCTTCCAACAACCAAACTTTATTTAAAACATTTTCCATAATACGGATTTACTCTGTGGATGGACCTTCATCCATGTTTTTTTGGAATTGTGCACAGCATACCTTAACCAGTTTATATACAAGTACACACACACACACACACACACACACACGCACACCCACGCACACCCACACACACTCACACACAGGCCATGGAGACGGGCCGCTATAAACAATCATGGCTCCCTACAGAGCACAGAATGTGCACACAGTGCAACAGTAACCCAGTGGAGACAGAGCTGCACTTTCTAACTGAGTAACAAATTCACACACTTGCGTGAAATATATTTCAACATATTTCAATCCACACTCAGTTCTCCTCCTGCACAACACCGACACACTGCACATCCTGTTAGGAGAAATGAAGTGGAGCTGCGTTTGAGCAGGACTGTACGTATCTACCACAACCTGAGGGACAGTGACTGACCCACACACACCACACACACACACACTCCTGCTTGTCTTCCGTGGGGTTTTTTTTGTTTAGTTTTTTTATACATGGTATACATTTTTCTTTTTTACACAGTGTTTATTAAAACATAACATTATTAATAAGATCATAACAATTCCACATTCCTCTGATGCTTTGGTAAGACTGTACATATATATGGTTATGCTAATAAAGCTTGTTGAATTGAAGTGAAAGAGAGAGCGTGAGAGAGAGAGAACAAAGGAGAGACAGAGACAGAGAGAGAAGGACAGAAAGAAAGAGAGAGAGACAGAGAGAGAGAGAAATGGACAGAGAGAGAGAGCAAAGGAGAGAGAGAAAGAAAAGGAGAGAGAGAGAAAAGGACAGAGAGTGAGAGAGAGAAGGACAGAGAGAGACAGTGAGAGAGAGAAAGAGAGAGAGAGAGAGAGAGAAAAGGACAGAAAGAGAAAGAGAGAGAGAGGGAGAAAAGGACAGAGAGAGAGAGAGGGAGGGAGAGAGAGAGAAAGAGAAAGAGAGAGAGGGACAGAGAGAGAGAGAGAGAGGGAGGGAGAGGGAGAGAGAGAAAGAGAGAGAGGGAGGGAGAGGGAGAGAGGGAAAGAGAGAGAGAAAGAGAAAGAGAGAGAGGGACAGAGAGAGAGAGAGAGGGAGGGAGAGGGAGAGAGAGAGAGAAAGACTTTTGACTTTTAAACTCACTTTATTTACCAATTGTTTAGGGGAAACAGAAAGTATCACTCATTTAAAAGGAAAAAAGGAAAGAGGATCTACGCATTTAAACATGGAGGTGAAGAATGGTTAAATTAGTAAAGACAATCACCAGTGAAAAACGGTTTCCCCATCATCCGTTATAGGAAACAAACCCATGTTTGCGCACCATGTCTTTTTGAACATTTCCACATTGTCATTCTTTATATGGAATTCATGTTCAAGTTTAATCCGTGACTCTATTAGAGCTTTAAATAAGTTCACGGTGTTGATTTCTCTTCCTTCCGCTTTCAGTCTATAGGATTTCCAGATGGCTACTTTTGCCTGTCCAACTAGAAAGTTGATCAATGTACATCGTTCTCTGCGTGAACGGGAATATTTACAACCCAAGATAAACATTGCTTTAGAAAAAGATGACCCAAGATTGTTAATTATCCTGTCCAGTGTATTGAAAAGAGGGTCTAGTCTGTGGCAGTCACAGAAGCAGTGGAATACAGTGTCTGGTAGTCCACAGAACCTGCAGAGGGGAGAGTCCGTGAGGTTACACTTGAACAGGAAGGTGTTGGTCGGCATCGCGGAGTGAAGAACTCGCCACTGCAGGTCTCCAGATCGCTTTGGTAGGGGATTCTTGTAGAGCAGCCTCCACGTAGGGGACTGAGACGGAGGAGTGGATAGGTGTGTTCTCCACTTTGTGTCTGTCCGTCCTTTGAGCTCTCTTGAAAGTTCGTTTTTTATGCAGAAAGTGTACAATTGGTCTCTTGTTATCGTTGAAAAGGGGACGTTTCTAAGTCTTGTGTAGGAGAGAAGTTGGCCTGTGCCATCGTCGTCTGGAGCTTCACTGGGAGTTATGTACAACTCTGGAAAGGACGTTTGGTCAGGATCTCCGGTCATGTAGTTGTTTATGAATGTTAGTAGGGGTGTGGGGAACGAAGCCTTCAAAGTCCTTACCACCTTCCCCACAATCCTCTCTGACCTGCCTCCAATCTCTTTGGAAAGTTGGTGTACTTGTATCCACTCTCGCTTTTCCTGGTCAATAAGATCTCCCACCTTGGCTACTCCTGCTGAGATGAAGGCAGTAATCTCGCTTCTGGACTCAGTTTGTTCAGGGAACCAGGTGTTATAAAAAAGTGGTTCGTTCAGACCGTAATGATCTTTTCGTTGCGTTCTAAGCTGAGCCCAGATTTTAAAAACTGTTCCATAATGGTGACTGACAGAAGCGGCCTTTGTGCCACTATTGGACATTAAGAACATCTGTCTGTCGAGTCCCATTCTTCCCGCAAACCTCAGTACTGCAAGCCCAAAACTAACCCATGGCACAGTACTTGGACAGTACAACAGTTTCTGAGCAGTTTGTAGTCTCAGGGCCTTCACCTTGGACTGAAGATGGATCAGACTTTTCCCCCCCTCACACACCGGTAAACTCAGTGCGCCGGATGGTATCCAATGGTGACCGCTCCAGACAAAGTCCACAAAGCACTTCTGAAGTTGGTGTAAGAGTTCTTGAGGTGGGTCTAGTACTGTCAGACGGTGCCATAGCATCGAGGCAGCCAAGTTGTTTATCACTAGGACTCTGCCCCTGTAGGACAGCTGTGATTGAATCCATCTCCATCTATTTAGCTTTTCAGTAACCTTACTGGTCAATCCATCCCAGTTCTTCTGCATATATCGATCTGTGCCAAAGAAGATCCCAAGTATTCTCACTCCCTCCTTGCTCCATGAACAGTCCTGTGGGAGGGGAGGTATATTCTCCTCCTGCCATTGGCCTAGGAGCAAGGCATCAGTTTTGTTCCAGTTTACGCGTGCAGATGATGCTCTCTGAAAGACATCGAGGCTAGAAACCATATGACCAATGTCATCCTCAGATCTGATTACCACCGTCACATCATCAGCGTATGCTGTGAGTTTGATCATGGTCACATCAGATAGATCAGGGCTTAACACTGAAAACCCTTGCAGGTTTTCTCGCAGGGGTCTTAGCAGGGGCTCGATGGAGAGAGTGTACAGCAGACCGGACAGGCTACAGCCTTGTCGAACACCTCTGTGCACGGGAAACGTTCTCGTTAGTGTTCCATTTATTTTCAGCATGCTGTGCACATCGGTGTACAGCAGCCTAATCCATGAGATGAAGCGTCCACCAATGCCAAAAGCTGTTAGGGTCTTAAAGAGATAGCCATGATCTACTCTGTCAAAGGCCTTCTCTTGGTCTAGTGACACTAGTCCCATCTCTGCCTTATGTAGCTCTGTGAGGTGTAACAGGTCTCGCACCAGGAAAAGGTTGTTAAAGATTGAGCGTTCTGGGATGCAGTACGACTGGTCTTCATGTACTACTGTGGCCAAACATCTTTTAAGGCGATTTGTTAATGCCTTCGAAAAGATTTTGTAGTCTGTCCCAAGAAGAGACACAGGACGCCAGTTCTTTAAGCTGCCAAGGTCCCCTTTTTTGGGTAGCAGAGTAATTACCGCTCTCCTACAGCTGAGGGGTAAAACTTTTGATTCCATACATCTGAGTATGACAAAGTGCAGGTCTGGGCCAATCAAAGGCCAGAATGTTTTATAAAATTCGGAGGTCAATCCATCTAGCCCCGGTGACTTTCCGTTTGACAGCTGGTGAGCAGCCGTACTGAGCTCTTCAAGCGAGAGCGATTCCTCGAGTTCATTCCTCTCAGACTCACTCAGCTGTGGTAGTCCACTCAGGAGTTCTTCAATTGCTTCAGGATCACATGGCTGGCTGTTGTACAGTTTCTCGTAAAAAGATAACGCTTGTGAAGTGATGTCATCTTTGTCGGTAGTTTCCTGCCTGTTGGGCAGTTTCAGGTGGCTGATGGACTTCTTTTCTCTGGTTTTTTTCTCCAGCGTGAAGAAGAAAGATGTAGAAGAGTCCATTTTATTATATTGTGTAAACTTAGCCCGCACCATGGCACCTTGGTCTCTCTCTTCATACAAGTTTTTCAGAAGAATTTTGCTCTTCTCCAGCGTTGCTTTTGTTCCTGTTTCTTCTTCTTCGCTTATTGAGCTGCTGAGTTTCAGTATTTAATTTTCAAGAAAGTTGATCTTTTCCTTGATTTCTCTGGTGCTATTTTCCGTGTATTGTTGGCAGAAGACCTGAACCTGAACTTTGCCGATGTCCCACCACTGGTTTACTGATGCATACTGAACCTTTCTCTCTCTCCAAGACTTCCAGAAAAGTGTAAAGGCGTGAATAAAGTGATGATCCTGTAATAACCTGTTGTTAAAGTGCCAGTGATGTTGACGGGAAGTGCTCAGTTTGGTAGTGACAGCGACAGAAATGTAATGATGATCAGAAAGATGAGTGGGATGGATATGACAGTTATAAAATTTGCCTCTGTTG